>NC_090997.1:26069015-26372045 GCF_041146395.1 Eulemur rufifrons | reverse complement strand
GGCACCTTGTGGGTCTGCCACAAGCACTGCACAGGCCACGGGAGGTCCCTAGCACTGCTTCCAGGTCAGTTGTCCTCCGCAGCCAGTGCGGCGCTACTATCCCGCACCGTGCCATTACTAATCACGTGAGGATTGTGACGTTACTTTTGGTTTTGTTTGTTTACAATTGCCCATCCTTTTATTTTCAACCTTATGGATTTTTTTTTTTTTTTTTTAATTTATGTCTCTTGTAAACATCCTAGGGTTGGCATTTTCTTTCGCATTGTGATTTAATCTGAACCTTTTTTTTTCTTTAACAGGTGAGTTAAACTCATTTATATTTAATTCTGTGAGACATATGCTGGGTTTTCATTCTGTCATATGTAGTGTTTTCTCTTTATGTGGATTTTAAAGTCTTTTACTTCATGGTTAGTTTTCATTTTTTTTTTTTTTTGGTTTTGTGTTATAGTTAGGAAGTTTTCTATTTTTCTCTACCTCTCCCCTCCTTTTCTCCCATCATTCAATTTTAGTCAATAGTATACTTTTTTATTAAGCATGCTTTTTCTTTTAAATATGCGAATACACTATTCCTTGACTTATTTTATAAATTTTCTAATACTCGTATTACTTATTTATTTTTAATGATATAATATTACCTCCAGCTCTAAAATATATTAAACAGCAATGTTATTGTGTCTCAACTTTTTTTCTTCTGCTTTCAATGTTTTAAAAACCATATTGTTTCTACAGAAATAGTATTATATTTTGTTACCACCTTTTTTCTATCAGTTTTTGTCTTACACAGTTAAATATTTTATTTTATTTTTTTAATTTTATTTAGAGAAGGGGGACTCCTCTGTCATCCAGGCTGGAGTATAGTTCACTGCAACCTCAAACTCCTGGGCTCAAGTGATCCTCCTGCCTCAGCCTCCTGAGTAGCTGAAACTACAGGTTCATGCCACCACGCCTGGCTACTTTATTTTATTTTTTGTAGGGATGGAGTCTCACTAGTTGCTCAGGCTGGTCTCAAACTCCTGGGCTCAAGTGATCCTCCCGCCTCAGCCTCCCGAAGTGCTGGGATTACAGGAATGGGCTACTGCACCCAACCTCAGTTAAATATTTTAAATGCTCATTTGTAGGCTTTTTTTTTGGTGAATTTCCCCAGTCACATTTAATTGGCTGATGTTAGATACCTAGAAATTTCTTCAAGAAAAGCTTATGAGAACAATATTACCAGAGTTATAATTATTGCATGTTCAAAACTATTTATCTGTAGTGTTTATAATAAAGTTTGGATGGATGTAAATTTCTAGACTTAAACTTTTTAACTTGGGTACTTTGTAAATGTTACTCAGTCACTTTCTGATACCGAACGTTGCTACAGAGAAATCTGAAGTCATCCTGACTTTTCCCTTTATATTTAGGGTGATTTTGTAATACAGCTTCAAGAATAATGCACTATTGATGGGGAATAGAACAATAACTGCACAGGACACTGGAAAAACAGGTGTAGCCCAGGACTTCCCTTGTGAAATTGGAATCCATGGATATCTAACTTATTAGTGGCATTCATTTACATATGGTTGATTTTGTTTTCCTTAGGGAACTTGAATTATGTGAATGTTGGCTCTCTTTTGACAGTGTGTATTTCAATTATTTTATCTCCAGTAATTTAAACATTTTTAAAATTTTCATTTTAGTTTATTTCCTCTCATTATCTTTTATTGTGTTTTCCAGTGTTTAATCTCTTTTTATTCCTTCCAATTTTATCTTCATTTCTTTTATGTGTTTTTGTGTTTTTTTGTTTAGTGTGTGTGTGTGTGTGAGAGAGAGAGAGAGAGTTCTGCCAACTCATGTTTCATGTACACTTGTTATCTTGCCATTTCTTTACCAATTTTTTTTATTAACAGGTAAAGAAATGTCTTTATACTTAATGAAGACAAAATCCACATGGAAACAAACACTATAGTACTTATATAAACAAATACCGTACTTTCTTTTGGAAATATACAAAAACTCACAGAAACCTAATCATACATATAGCAATATATAGAAATCTATTCTTTAATGACATAATAGTCTTTATTTTCAAGTTTCTAGATATCACTTACTAAAGTTTACTGTGTATTAGATAATGAAGAAAAGTTCAATAAGAACAAAATGCAAAATGATCTAGACATCTTTTTGCTGACCATAATATAGTAAACCAGAAATTAATAACTAAAATAAGCACAAAGCCTTGGAAATTACAAAAAAACTCTCCTGACTGTTGGATATAATAAAAGATTGAAATTACAATTATACAACAGATTATAGCAATAATTAGTACATTATTTAGCAAAATAAATGTAATATGACCAAAACTACTCACACAAAAATTTATAGTCTTATGAGTTTCTATTATTAAATGAGGAAAAATAAAAAGAAAACAAACTTGTAGCACAAGAGGTTAGAAAAGAACAAGAAAAAATGTAAGAAGAGTATATAAAAATAACAAATACACTTTAAATCAGTATCAATATATTCAAATAATGAAATAAGGACTTGGTGAAAATGGTGGGTTAATTATTTGGAGAACAAAATAATGTCAAACCAATAGTCCAATTTTTTTTAGAAGAAAGGTAATTTGAAAATTTTCTAAATGTTTTCAAAGGCGAAAGTGTTTCCATTTTTGAAAATGCAATACCAATTTTTGTTTAATTTATGTCTTAAAATGAGGCCTACCCTGAATTCCCTTTTAAAAACAGAATCATTTTTCCAGCATTTCTTATCCCCCTTACTCCGCTTTGTTTCTATAATTCTTATCACCTTGTAACATACTATAGAATTTTTAAAAATAATTTTTATTGCTTATTTTTTTCTTATTTAGCCCCAACTAAAATATAAGGTCCATGAAGGTAGAGATTTTGTCTGGTTATTCACTAGAACAGTTCATGGCACATGGTAGGTGCTACATAAATATTGACTGGATAAACAAATAAAAGTAATTTAGCCTTTGTGGCAATAATAATAAAATACAGTACACAGAAAAGCATAAAAATAAGTCCATGTTATTGCTTATTTCTTCACAATTTACAATGAGAAAACAGAAACAACGAATTAAAGTGATTTCTCTAACAGTTCAGAGTCCCACAGATGGGACAAGGACTATAGTTTGTAGGTTCTTGCTCCATTTGTTGTATTACTATATATATGGCCTTTCTTGTCCCAAACCTAAGCAATTGATCTTTAATTTTCATCTCTCTGTAATATTGAATTCCAAATTTTTCCACACATAAGATAAAAATTCCAAAGCATAGGAAAGTCAGTATGGCCAGTTAGTAGTAGAACTGCTGACCATAGCCCCATGGGTATCATCTACTCTTATTATACTCAAAGGCATAAACCAGAAGAATAATCAGCTGTGATTCATCCAGAGTTGGTTCATCCACCAGAGTATTTTGCTTTTTAATTACAAAAATCTTCTTAAGCTGTGAAATCATAAATCTTTTTGCTAAATTTTTATTAGTCATCTCTTGCTTGGCTAGAGTTCATCTTTTAGTAGTTTCCTCAAAAAGGCTTTTGTAAATAATGTTTTCTAACCCTTGCTGTTCAAAACTGGTGATAGCTGTTCTACCTACAGGGAAGGTTGGGTGACACTTTGTATTCTTGAATGTCCTATGTGCTGTTTCACTGTCTTTTGGCATTGAATGTTCACGTGAAAAAGTCTAATGCCAAACTGATTTTCTTCTTTTTTAAGTGACTTAATCTTTTTGCATATCTCACCAACACATTATATTTTCATCTTTAAAATCCATTATGTTTATGGGATATGTGTTAGTGTTGACCTTTAGGTTAATTTTTCTCTACAGTTGATAAGCCACTCTAATAGGTAGAATCAAACATTTTTTTTTAATTTCAGGAACTTTTCCTTTAATTATATTTTTAATATCAGATTTATTGTTTTTCTTTTCTTTCTTTCTTTCTTTCTTTTTTTTTTTCCTGTAGAGATAGGGGTCTCACTATGCTGCCTAGGCTGGTCTCAAAACTCCTGGTCTCAAGCAATCCTCCCACGTCAACCTCCTGAAGTGGTGGGATTATAGGCATGAGTTATTGTGCTGGGCCTCTTTTTTTTTTCTTTTCAGGAGTCTCCAATTATGCTAGTTCGGATTGCCTATACCTATCATCTACATTTTTATTTTCCTCCAATTCTTTTGCTCTTTCTCTGACCTCATTTGCATTATATTTTGTTCTTTATCATTTCTTCTCACAAGTCTCTTTTTGGGCTCTCTGTAGGATCTATTCCCTATTGAGTTCCTTGTAATTTTTGTCTTCATTTCTGAATGATTTTGATGTCCGTCCTTTTTTTTTTCTTCAAATTGTGCTGATTCCTATTTCATAGTCTCTTTTTTATGAGAGCCATCCCCCGATCTTTGGCCATATTTTCCCCAAATTATTTTATTTCCCCTCTACAATCTTCCTTCATAGCTACGATCTTTCCTTAAGAGCACTGAGTTACAATTTTCTTCTGCTTTGTGGTGACATTAGTTTCTTTTTTTTTTTTGGTAAGTCTTCCTCATCTATAGGATAGTGTTGTTTCTTTTTCATATTTTTTCTTCTTATATCTTAGTGTGGATGCTTGCTTATTCCTTTTGTTGTTACTCATATTGTAATGAGTTGGATTTTCCTAGACTAAGGTTGAGTATTTCTTTTCTGAAATGCTTGGGACCAGAAGTGTTTTGGATTTTGGATGTTTTTGGATTTTGGAATATTTGCAGTTATTCCAGTTGAGCATTCCTAATCTGCAAATCTGAAATCCAAAACACTCCTTTGAACATTAGGTCAGCACTCAAAAAGTTTCAGGTTTTGGAGCATTTTGGATTTCAGATTTGTGGGTTAGGGATACCTAACCTGGCTGGAGTTCACCTCCGCATGTAAGATGGGGCCAGAGTAGACTCATTATTCAAATGTTCCCTCCTTACAAATTGATGGATTGCTTCTGAATTGGCATACCTCCTCTGATTCTCAGAAAGTAACCTGGTTCTGGATGACTTCTGCCTTTATCCTTGGACTTTCCCAGTTTTTTCACCATGAATAAAGGTCTTGTTTTCCACCATGATACACTCACATTTCAAAGGTTGATCTTGCTGGTGCTTCCTAGATCTGCCACCTCTGCCCCCTCCCTCCTTTCCATGCCTGCAAACTCTGCTTTCTCCAGTGCTCAGGACCTGGTCAATGCAGCCTGCGCAATCCTTCCTTTTTACAATAGGGTGTCTTCTAGTGGAAGTACTTTGAAGGCATGTTCAGGATCTCCCAGTACCAGATGCCTTCATGATTGTCTTTTTTATGACAGGCAGTATCATCACTGTCTCCTGAGCCCCTTCTTTGCCTGGCCCATTCCTCTCAATTGCCAGTTGTCATGCTCACATGTAATCTGGAGTTTGTGAGTTTCTTATTGTCTATGTTTAGTAACTATGTACTTCAGGTTTTTATCTTTCTCTTTTATCTTTCAGGGTTTGTTCTGTATGTTTTTCCAGTAGCATAATTCAGAATTAAGCTGCTACCATTTTTCTAGTAGATGAAAATATCTCTTCACTGAGTTTTACATTTCTGTTTTATGGTACTCCTTCATATTGGCTGCAATTTAATATTATATATTAATTATATATATTAATTCATGGTGGAATGCTTATAGCAGTTTTTATTCATTTTGTGTCTGAGGATATGTTTTATGCTTTTTTCCAAAAAAAAATTTCTTCACATTTTATTAATGCCACACGGCCTTTTATTTCTTATGGTAGGAAAGTTGGATTTTCCTAGAAGAACCATTTTTAGGACATTCTTTTAGCTGGGGGGAAAAAAAGTAGTTTCCAGGCATTGTAATTACAAGTTCTCTGTTCTGTTGCTACAGAGATACACTCTTCTCAGATCTGATGCATCTTTGTATTCCTGTGGGCCAGTTGGCCTCCTCTGTCTACCCAAACCAAACTACATCCAGAAGGATCTCTGCTGCCAGCCATGTTTTTTCCCTATTCCCTCATTAACTTCTGCAATCAAGGCATGTGGCCTCTGTTCCAAGGTAGGCTCACTTTCAACAAGTGAATAATTGCTAGCGAATTCTGAGATCTGCTGTTGTCATCTCTCCACCCCTAACTCCCAGAGTCTCTGCCCTGCTTCATCTCAGCTCTGTCTGATTTCAGCTTTGCTCACAGGAGATCCCACTGAACTTGTGGTGGGCAAGCATTGTGCCTCATCTTCAGAACAAAGTTGGCACTTTGAGAAATCTGCCGTACCTCAGGCCCCTTGACACTTACAATGGCATTTTCTGTATGGCTTTTGCCAGTTCTCAGATCTTTCTGAGGGCCTTATGTGTATTTTGGATTTGGTAGATTTTTATTTATCCTAATTTCATTGAAAATGGAGTTTGTATGTGTGCTGTTTTTATTTTCCATGTTGCTTTGTATGTTTTTCAGGAAGAGAAAGGAAAAAATGTGGATTCAAGTGGTCAACATGCATATTTCAGTTGTACTCTTATGTTCAATTTGTTCAAAACACTTCTTAGAATTAGGATCTCTTCCCTAGCTATATTCTCAGTGATAAAGAAATGATTTTGCCTTTGAAACTATTACATCTAAGTGTCCTGTTAATTTCTGCTGTTATTCACATACAAAATAGATTTTCTACCAATACAAAATACTTATAACAAAGCTAATTTTTAATATTTATATATCCCCTGTAGAAGAAATCAGAGGCACCTCTCTTGGTGACATTTTTGTTGTTTTGGATTAAATATTACATCTATAAAATCTTGGGTCTCTAACATCAGTTAATGAAAACAAAGATATTTCAAAAATATGTATTGATATGCTATTCCTGAGGGATTTGAGTTATAAAAGAGAATTACCTTTGGAAAGATGTTTAAATCTCACCTTTTTCATATTATTTTTTTTTATTTTTAATTGTAAAGAAAACTATCAAGAAATGAACCTAAATTATGTGTTTGTCCTGTATGGCCTTCAGGGACTATATCAGAGACAGGTAGTATAATGCAAGAAAGGAAATTTAAAAAGAGACCTCTTAGAAATCACTGCATTTTAGCAATCATACCTTCATCCGCAAGAGAGAACAGACTTTCCATAAAAGCCTATCACTTCAGAAATTCAAAACAGTGGCAGTCTGCTATGATAGGGAAAAAATTTACTGGTTGCCTGATGGTGGAGAAGTTATTTAAAGTCTCTGAATCTTACTGTTTAAATTTTTTCTTTTTAATTTTTTATTTTTAATTACTATGAGTACATAATAGTTGTATATCTTTATAGGGTACATCTTATGCTTTGATACAGGCATACTATCTGAATTAATCAAATTAGGATAATTGGGGTATACAATACCTCAGGCATTTATCATTTCTTTGTGTTAGGAACATATCAATTCCACTCTTTTAGTTATTTTAAAGTATACCTTACCTTATTGTAGATTATAATCATGTTGTGTTATTAAATATTGTTCATTCTGTTTAGCAATATAACTATATTTTTGCACCCATTAACTGTCCCTACGTTAGCCCCCTCTCCTTGATACCCTTCCCAGCCTCTGGTAGCCGTCATTCTACTCTCTGTTTCTAAGAGATCAACTGTTTTTAATATTTACCTCACACATATGAGTGAGAACATGTGAGATTTTTCTTTCTGTGGTTGGCTTATTTCACTTAATGTTCTCCAGTTCTATCCATGTTGTTGTAAATGGCAGGATGTCATTCTTTTTTTGGCTATATTATATTTCATTGTGTATATGTTCCACAATTTCTTTATCTATTCATCTGTCAGTGGACATTTAGGTTGATTTCATATCTTGGCTCTTGTGAATAGTGCTGCAATAAGCCTCAGAATGCAGCTATCTTTTCAATACACTGATTTCTCATGCTTTGGATATGTACTCGGCAGTAGGATTACTGGGTCATATGTTAGTTCTATTTTTAGATTTTTGCAGAAGCTCCACACTGTTTTCCATAGTGGTTGCACTAATTTACATTCCCACCAACAATATGAGGGTTCCACTTTCTCCACATCTTCACCAGCATTCATTGTTGCCTGTATTTTGATAAAGGGGTGAGAAGATATCTCACTGTAGTTTTGATTTGCATTTCTCTGATAACTAATGATGTTGAGCATTTTTTCATAGACCTGTTGACCATTTGTGTATCTTTTTTTTGAGAAATGTCTATTCAGATCCTTTGTCCATTTTTTAACCAGATTATTTATGTCCTATTGAGTTGTTGGACCTCCTTATATGTTCTAGTTATTAATCCCTAGTCAGATGTGTAGTTTGCAAATATTTTCTCCCATTCTATGGGTTGTCACTTCACTTTGTTGATTTTTCCTTTGTGGTGCAAAGCTTTTTAGCTTGATGTGATCTCATTTGTCCAATTTTGCTTTGGTTGTCTGTGCTCTGGGGGTATTACTCACGAAGTCCTTGCCCAGACCAAAGTCCTGAAGAATTTCCCAAATGTTTTCTTTTAGTAGTTTCATAGCTCAGGTGTTATATTTAAGTACATAATCCATTTTGATTTCACTTTTGTAAATTGTGAGAGATAGGGTGTAGTTTCATTCTTCTGCATGTGGATATTCAGTTTCCTCAGCACAATTTATTGAAGAGACTGTCTTTTCCCCACTGTATGTTCTTGGCACCTTTGTCAAAGATAAGTTCACTAGAGATGTGTTGATTTATTTCTGGGTTCTGTATTCTGTTTCATTTGTTTATGTGTCTGTTTTTATGCCAGTGCCATACAGTTTTGGTTACTATAGCTCTGAAGTATAATTTGAAGTCAGGTAAGGTGATTCTTCCAATTTTGTTCTTTTTGCTCAGGATTGCTACTCTGGGTCTTTTATGGTTATATATACATTTTGGAATATTTTTTTTTTCTATTTCGATGAAGAATGCCATTGCATTCTTATCTGTAGATTGCTTTGGGTAGTATGGACATTTTAACAATATTGATTCTTCACCCAATCTATGAGCATGGATACCTTTTAAATTTTTTGTGTCCTCTTCAATTTTTTTCATCAATGTTTTATAGTTTTCATGATAGAGATCTTTCAGTTTTTTGATTAAGTTTATTCTTAGGTATTTTATTTTATTTGTAGCTATTGTAAATGGGATTATTTTCTTGGTTTCTTTTTCAGATTGTTTACTGTTGATTATATAGAAATGCTACTGAGTTTTGTATGTTGGTTTTGTATCCTGCAACTTTACTGAATTTGCTTACTAGTTCTAATTTTTTTTGTAGAATCTTTAGGTTCCTCTAGATAAAAGATCATATTGTCTGCAAGCAAGGATAATTTAAATCTTCCTTTCCAATTTAGATACCATTTTTTTTCTTTCTCTTGTCTGATTGCTTGAGCTAAAACTTTCAGTACTATGATAAATAAAAGTGGTAAAAGTGGGCATCCTTGTCTTGTTCTGGATCTTAGAGAAAAGGTTTTCAATTTTTCCCCAATCAGTATAATACTCTCTGTGGGTCTGTCATATATGATTTTCATCATGTTGAGGTAAATTCCTTCTATACTCAGTTTTTTGAGGGTTTTTATTATGAAGGAATGTTGAATTTTATCAGATGTTTTTTCAGCATTCATTGAAACGATCATATAGATTTTGTCCTTCCCTCTGTTAATATGATGTATCACATTGATTGATTTGCATATGTTGAATCATCCTTGCATTCTTGGGATGAATCCCACTTGATCATGATGAATAATCTTTTTAATGTGTTGTTAAATTTGGTTTGCTAGTGTTTTGTTTAGGATTTTTGCATCTATAGTCATCAGAGATATTGGCCTATAGTTTTCTCATTTTGTTGTGTCTTTATCTGGTTTTGGTATCTTAGTAATATTGACCTCATAGAATAAGTTTGGAAGTGTTCTCTCCTCCTCAATTTTTGAGATTAGTTTAAATAGGATTGGTATTAATTCTTCTTTGAATGTTTGGTAGAATTCAGCAGTGAAGCCATAGGGTCCTGGGCTTTTCTTTGATAAGAGACTTTTTATTACTGCTTCTGTCTCACTATTGTTATTGGTTTATTCAGGTTTTTGATTGCTTCCTTGTTCAATCTTAGTAGGTTTGTGTGTCTAACCATTTCTTCTAGGTTTTCCAATTTATTGGCATATAGTTGGTCATAGTAATCTTTGATCATCCTTTGAATTTCTGCAGTTTCAGTTGTTATGTCTCCTTTTTCATCTCTGATTTTATTTTTTTATTTCAGCATATTACTGGGGTACAAATGTTTAGTTTACGTATATTGCCTTGTTCCCACCCAAGTCAGAGCTTCAGGTGTGTCCATCCCTCAGACGGTGTTTTTTTTTTTTTCTCTTTTTCTCTTAGTCTGGCTAAAGTTGTGTCAATTTTGTTTATCTATTCAAAAAAACAACTTTTTGTTTCAATGTATCTTCTGTATTTCTTGTTTGTTTAAATTTTATATATGTGTACTCTGATTTTTATTATTTTTTTCTTCTACTAATTTTGAGTTTGGTTTGCTATTGTTTTTCTAGTTCTTTGCAATGTGTTATTAGATTGTTTATTTGAAGCTTTTCTACTTTTTTTGATGAAAGTGCTTATTGCTATAAACCTTCTTCTTTTTACTGCTTTTACTGTATCACATAGGTTTTGATACATTGTGTTTTCATTTTCATTTATTTTGAGAAATTTTTATATTCCTTCTTAATCTCTTCACTGATCACTCAGGAACATGTTAATATTCATGTATTTGTATATCTTCTAATGTTCCTCTTGTTATTGATTTCTAGTTTTATTCCATTATGGTCAGAGGAAATACTTGGTGTGATTTCAAAATTTCTTTTAAATTTTTTAAGACTATTTTTGTGGCCTGACATATGGTCTATCCTTGAGAATGATCAATGATCTGAGAAGAAGAAATGTATTCTGTAGCTTCTGGATGAAACTTTCTATAAACACCTATTAAGTATATCTGTTCTATAGTGCAGATTAATAACAATCTTTCTTTGTTGACTTTCTATCTGGATGATCTGTCCAATGCTTAAAGTGGAGCATTGAGTTCTCCAACAATTATTGTATTGGAGTCTATCTTTTTTTTTTTTTACCTTTGAAAATATTTGCTTTACATATCTGGGTGTTCCAATGTTGGGTGCGGGTGCATAATATTTAGAATTGTTATATCCTTTTGGTGAATTGACCTCTTTATCATTATATAATGACTTTTTTGGTCTTTTTATAGTTTTTGGCTTGAAATGTATTTTATCTGACAGAAATATAGCTATTCCTGTTTTTTTGTTTGTTTGTTTGTTTTCATTTGCATGGAATATCTTTTTCCATTCCTTTATTTTCAGTATGTATGTCTTTACAGGTGTAGTGTGTCTCTTGCAGGCAACCTATGGTTGGCTCTTGCTTTTTTTTATTCATTCAGCCACTCTATGTCTCTGGATTGAGGAGTTTAGTTCATTCACATTCAGTATTATTATTGATAGGTAAGGATGTACTACTGCCATGTTGTTATTTGATTTCTGGTTGTTTTGTAATACGCTCTTTCTTTCTTAGTTTCTTCCTGTCTTCCTTTATTTAAAGTGATTTTCTCTGGTAGTGCTCTACTTTCTTGCTTTTTATTTTTTGTGCATCTGTTTTAGGTTTCTTGATTTGAGGTTACCATGAGGCTTGCAAAAAACAATTAAAAACTCATTATTTTAAGCCTATGACAACTCTGCTTACAAACAAACAAATAAACATACAAAGAGAGGTCTAACAGAGATTCTACCCTTTAACTCCATCCTTCTCCCCGTATTTTAATGTTTTGTTTTTTTTCCATCCATATCTTTTTATACTATTTTTCTTTAAAAAAATTGATGTAGTTATTTTTTATAGGTTTGTGCTAGGCTTCCTACTCAAGATATAAGTTGTTTATGAACTGCAGTTACAGCTATAGAGTATTCTATATTTGTGTGCTTACTATACCAGTTAGTTGTACACCTTCAGATGATTTCTTTTTGTTCACTAACATTCTTTTTTTTTCAGATTGAAGAACTCCTTTTAGCATTTCTTGTAGGACAGGTCTGATGTTGATGAAATCCCTCAGCTTTTGTTTGTCCTGAAAAGTCTTTATTTGTCCTTCATGTTTGAATGATAATTTTGCAGAATATAATATTCTAGGGTTAAAGTTTTTATCCTTCACCACTTTGAATATGTCATACCACTCTCTCCTGGCTTGTAGGGTTTTCACTGAGAAGTCAGCTGCCAGAGATATTGGTGCTCCCTTATATGTTTTCTTTCTCTCTTTCTTTCTTTCTTTCTTGCTTTCCTTATGATCTTTTCTTTATCAGTGACCTTTGGGAGCTTGATTATTAAATACCTTGAGGCAGTCTTGTTTGGGTTAAATCTGTTTGGTGTTCTATGATCTTCTTGTACCTGAATATTGATATCTTTCTCTAGGTTGGAAAAGTTCTATTTTTATTTCTTTGACTAAACTTTCTGCCCCAATCTCTTTCTCCATCTTCTCTTGAAAGCTGATAATTCTTATATTTGCCCTTTTGAGGCTATATTTTAGATCTTGTAGAGGTGCTTCATTCTTTTTTTGTTCTTTTTAATTTTTTCTCTTCTGATAGTGTATTTTCATATAGCCTGTCTTCAAGCTCACTAATTCTTTCTTCTGCTTGGTCAGTTCTGCTGTTGAGAGACTCTGATACATTTCTCATTTTGTCAATTGAATTCTTAAGCTCCAGAATTTCTGCTTGATTTTTTCTTTGTTATTTCAATATTTTTGCTAAATTTGTCTGATAGGCTTCTGAATTTCTTCTCTGTGTTTCCTGAAGTTCATGGAACTTCTTTAGGAGAGCTTCTTTGTCTGAAAAGTCACATATCTCTATCACTCCAGGACTAGTCCCTGATACCTTATTTAGTTTCTTTGGTGAAGTCATGTTTTCCTGGGTGATCTTGATTCTTGTGGATGTTTGCTGATGTCCAGGCATTGAAGAGTTGGGCATTTATTTTAATCTTCACAGTCTGGGCTTGTTTAAACTCACACTTCTTGAGAAGGCTTTCTAGATATTCCAAGGGTATTGAGTGTTGTGATCTGAGTCTTTGGTCACTGCAGTCATATCAGCATTGGGGTTGCCCCAAACCCAGTAATAACTCTTACAGACTCCTGGTGGTTTTGCTTTGGTGGACTTGGGTAAAATATGAGAGAATCCCTTGGATTGCCAGGCAAAGGATCACTCTCTTTCCTCACTCTCTGTGCTGGACTGGTGGCGTTGGGGGAGGAGTGAGGTGGACACTCCCTCATGGCCACCAGGACCAGGTCACACCCAAAGCCAGCCCAGTTTCACCCAAAGTCCATGGTGACTGTTGCCTGGCTACCTCTGATGTTTATTCAAAGCCCAAGTGCTCTTTAGTGAGCAGATGGTATATCCTGCCAAGACTAGGTTTTTCCTTTCAGGGCAGTATGTTTCCTTCTGGCTCAGGGGGAGTTCAGAAATTCCTTCCAGGAGCTAAGTCCTAGACTCAGGAGCTTCAGGAGTCTGCTTGGTCCTTTATTTTACTGTGGCTGAATTGGTACTCAATTTGCAAAACAATGTCCTCTGAACTTTCCCCTTTCCCCAGGTGGAGGAAGACTCCCTGAGCCACACAGCATGCAGATGGGGAAGGGGTGACGCAGGCATTGGCTTGGCCACTTCTGCTGATGTCTCACTGGGTCATGTACACCCCAAGCCCATTGCTCCAAGCAAGCACAACAAGAGGAATTGCCCCAAACTGCAGCTTTTGTGGCCCAACTGCCTTACAAATATATTCCATGCTCCCCAGGCTACTTTTTGTCAGCTGGTGGTGGGGCTAGCTAGAACTCAGGTTTGGGAGCAAGATTTCCCTCTGGCCAGGCTGGTCTAAATGCTCCCACTGTGGACACAGGCAGAATTCTGTGTTCCCTTGTGCCAAGGCAGTCTTGAGTTTCAATACAAAGTCTCACCATCACTTCACTCTCCCTCCCTGAGGCACACATATTCTTTCTCCACTGGGTTTACTGGTGCAGTACTGCCTGGGGATGGGGAAAGGATTGTATAGGCAATGCACGATTGTCTTTTCTGACCTCCTCAGTGCTTTTTTCATTGATAGAATGTTAAAACAAGGTAATATGATCACTCACCTGATTTTTGATTCTTCTGAAGGTATTTGCATGTGTGGATAGTTGGTAAACTTGGTGTTTGTGTGGAGAGACGATCACTGGAGGTTTCTATTGGTCATCTTGCTCTCCACCCTCCTAAAAACCTGTTCTGAATCCTCCTCTTATCTATAAAACAGGATTGAGAAGAATATACCACTTGTGGTTATTTTGAAGAGTAAACACAACAATTTATGTACATTGCAAAACATATAGTAGATTTTTAAGAAACGGTAGCTATTATTTCATGAAAAGTGGTCATTATAACGCTTCTACTTGTAAGAAAAGTGGCCGTGTGTATTGGATGCTGTAGTGTGCCTTCCAGATTCCCCCATTCGTGACATCGGTCCTCATTCCACCAGCTTTCAGGACTTCTGGCTGCTGCTAGATCATAGCTAAACTGCATGACTGATTGATGTGGGATCCAAAGGCCTTGCACCCTTGCCTCAATGTGGTGTCTCTAAAGGGCCATCCCAGATCCAGAGCTCTCCATGGGGCTGGCCGAGGCCTCTGCTGCAACTGCATTGCAGTTCACCTTCTCCCTTTGCCCAGTCCAGCTTTCTTCGCTCCTTCACAGGAACTGCTCAAGGAAGCATTCCCCAATAAAATTCCTTTATGCAAATCTGTCTCAGAGTTTGTGTCCAGGGCACCGAACCCATGAAAGTGTGACTTGAGGAATGCTAAAATTTCTCCCCACTGGCCTACCTGAATGTCAAATATTAGTGTCAATCACT
This sequence comes from Eulemur rufifrons, assembly GCF_041146395.1. Classification (NCBI taxonomy): domain Eukaryota; kingdom Metazoa; phylum Chordata; class Mammalia; order Primates; family Lemuridae; genus Eulemur; species Eulemur rufifrons. The sequence goes on along the minus strand of NC_090997.1, from coordinate 26,357,180 downwards.
CATCCATTCAACACCTACTTCTCTTTGTTGGGGACCCGCCATGTGTCAAGAACGGTGCATCTTTTTCAGAGTTTTCTTAAATGTGCCTTTTCTAGAACGACACACTGCTCCTAAAACAGGGGCAAAACATTCTAATATGTTGGCAGCAGTGAGATTTTCTGATTGTCTACTACAATCAGTGTCAGCTAGTAAGGAACTTTCCGTAAGGTTTACTAGAAAAGATTCGCTAAGTAAAAGAAATATACATTTGATTTATGTTGAGGAAAATAATGTAACAGCATGAATAAATTATGAAAATACGCGATTATAACCCAGGGAGTACATTAGAATAACAGACGCAAACTTGTTTTGTAAATTATGAGGTTATTCTCAAGTTATGTGTGATTTTATTTTCAAGCTGTTCATTGTATCTTTCTTCCTATTTCATTTGATTTGAAAGCATGTTTGTCTAAATGGGAACTAGTTTATGCTCTAAAATTAGAGGCAGCAGGGTGAAATGAGAAGAGCATGGGTTTTAGTGTAATAAAATAATTGGGGTTAAATTCCTTTCCCACTTTATAATTGTGACTTTGACCTTGGGAAAATTACCATGTTCTTTGAGCCTTGGCTTTCTTATAAGTGAGATAAGAATACTAATACCTACTCCATAGAATTTTTAAGATAAGTAAGTGAGATGATACATGTAAAAAATATAATGTCACTTTAAAAGGACTTAATAAATAATGATAATTACTGTTAATATTGAAGTATCTTATTTGTACATGATGCTCAACATATGTTGAACTTCATTATACAATTAAATGCATTACCAATACCTGGGGATTCATGATTTCCTAAGGTGAGCTTTTGATTTGAGAGGTCACATAACAGAAGACTCTTATCTAGACCAATTAATTCAAGACTAAAGATTAAATGAGTTGACGAAAAAAATCAGCTTTTCATAGTACTTAATGAGTACATCCTTTAATACTTTCTTACGCACATAGGCACTAGGATTTTTGTTTAAATAAGCATTTTGTTCTATTGTTAAAATTATCAATCTGCTTCAAAGTACAATAGTATGGTCCTTTAAATTTTTACTATTTAAAAGGAAAGCAAACTATTGTTAAAAAAAAAGTGTTCTAACCTGGTCACAGATAAGCGGAGCTATGACTGTGTCTATATATTGAATAGTTAAACTTAATAAAATAAAAACAGAAACCTTATCTAGCATATCTTCAACTAAAATAAAACTTTAAGAGAAATGTGGTTCATACTTTATTTTCTGACCTCTACAGCTACTAACACTTTCTTCAACTTCTCAGATGTGGAAAATCTATCTTGAATGTACTTACGTTGGCTCTAGACAAAATGGCTTGGCACAGACCAAGAGTGGGCCTGAGTTCACTTCCAAGATGCCAGATGAAAAAAAAATTTTTTTTCTAGTGGTCTGCCTACCTGCCTCCCTAGTTTTGAGATAGTTTTTAGACAGTTGTTTTTAGTAAATACAAGGGCAAGACCTTGACGAGCCATGATGTAGCTACTCTAGTCACCGATTTGAACTAAAGACTTAGATATGGCTTCATGCCTAAAGGACCATCTTGAAATACGTAACAAATTCATTAGCTTGGAGCAACAGAGAGTCATATATCTTTACTTTCTAATACTTTAGAATTCTACTGTGATTGTGTGTGGCATGGAAAGTAAATGATTTGGTAGTAATCATAAATGAGAATTTTTTATTTTACATGGACCATTATTGTAATGGTTCCTAAAGAAGAAAAAATCCTGAATGTCAAATATTAGTTTCAATATATGTGTGTATATGGCACAACCCTTTATGTGTGTATATGGTGTACATAATATTGTGTATATATGTTGGTGACTTTATTTTCCAACCTTTGGGTGACTATTACAGTGCAGGTTAGGTTAGAGCAAAGTAGCAGAATCATCAGTGGAGTGGATATCCCACTCCACACTTTGGCGGGAGTCTTATGGCAGATGAGGGACCTGCAAATGCCAGGGCTCTGGTCATGGAGGAGTCTAGCTGGCAAAATGACATTGAGGGCCACAACTGGAGTCCCATGCTGGCACAGCTAACATAGGCTTTATCTACTTGTGGCAATGGCTTCCTCTTGCCAGGTCCAAGTCACAGGAAAGGAAGGCAAATGTGACCCTTAAGGTTTTGTTATAAGGTATATATACTACTTAGCTGTGCTCCTTTAGGCAAGTCACTTTAAGTATTCATGACTGCTCTGCCAAGTGGGGCATAATGTAGTTAGAGGGATGTTGAAAAATGTAAAGTGCTACATTAACATAATAAACATAAATTATTACCATTATAATTTAATTCCTTTTCAGTAGCTTTTAAATATCAAAGATATTTAAATGTCTAATTTTCTTTCTCTAGACCAGCATGGTGTTGAGAATACCCTTCCCAAGATAAAGGGAAGTACAGAGCTCCTTGTCCAATCCTAGAATTGTTTTTCACAAACAGCTCATGGAAATGCCATCAGGGGGGATGTATGACTGGTTTAAAAGTCAGTTTAACAACTTTTCCGAGGAGATAGTATTGGAAGTTGGACATTGACCACAAATTTGGCTGTTAAACCATTATTATTAACTCTAACAAGAAGGGTTGAGAGCAGAGAGCCCTATTTATGATATATTGAGTAGGAAATTTTTTCTCTCTTCATGCTATAAAGGGTCATCAATGAAGCTGCGTTCAGTTTCATAGGTTAATGGTGACCCGTTTCACATGTCCACCTTTCCCTTTCCTGGAGAAGTGAGAGAATTAAGTTTCATGAATGCAAGCATGTATTGTAGGAGATGTCAACCCAAGAATGACAAGGTTCATAAATTTGAAAAGGAGAATTTTATTTCCTATAAGGGGTTGCAGCCTGCAGGGTGGCCATTCTGACAAGCTGGGAAGCATAGCCTCTCTTCAGAAGCCAGAGACAGGCACTTCTAGGGAAGAGAAGAGGGAACAAGAATCTATGCTGAGTGGGGTGGCCAAATATCATATTTAATAAGCTATAAGAAGAGTCGTGAATATTTATGGGAGGAGAAACATTCACATGCACAATTGAGCTTCATGCCCCTTCGTGGTCCCATGTTCATTCAAAAAATGGCAGTGTTAGCATGATCTGAGGGTGAAGTTTTCAGCTCTCTCATGTCCAAAGGTAAAGTAGAGAAGATGAAGGCCCTCTGTGCACAGCCTCTGTACACTAGTCAAAGACCAGTGGTCTCTTATCAGGAAAAAATGCTCTTGTCACTTGTGCCGAAACTACAAAATGGGAAGTCACAAGGTTGGTTGAAATCAGCAGTGGAGCAAGCCTTTCAGAAGGGCTAGTTTCTGTTTAACCCTTAGGGAAGATGAATGGTGGCTGACTTGGGAGGGGTTATAATGAGACATGTCTGACCTCCCATCCTTGCATGGCTGGGTACTCAGTACTCAGGTTTCTCTGAGGTTCCCATCTCCAAGAGGGGGTCCATTTAGTTGGTTGGAGGGCTTAGGATTTTATTTTTATTTCTCAGAGTAAAACAATTTACTGATTAAATAGAGAATAAGTCAAAGTATTACCTAAAATCACTATCATTCGACCCTCTGTTCTGTGCTGAAGGGAGAAAACTACATATCTCAGATGGATAGATAGTGCTATTCTATGATTATTAGTTCTTTCCAAGTTTCTTAGTAGTTCTTACTAAAGTTTGAGGAATCTACGTAAGTATATTTATTTAAAAGACCTCTGTTCCCTCTGAGAGAACTGCTAATTATGTGGAAAATTCAACATGCGATAAATGGCAATTGTAGCACATATTGATGGCTGCCTAACCATCCAGAGTAATTCAAATTCTTTCCTACTGGCAGGTAGAAAAACCTTCAGTCATAGAAACTAAAAAAGCCAGACACTCACTTTTCTAGCCTACTTGCAATTAGGCTGCAAGTAGGATAAAGAATAATCTTAGTTATGTGAGTTGAAGCTGTTTTTTGGGAGTTTTCTAGGAGGGATTCCCTTCCTTAAAATAAATAAAAATATCCAAGGAAAGGCCTCTCTCTTTCTTCTTGCACTGGACAACGTCAAAGCAGAGTCAATGCTTGAAGCTCTTGCAGCCGTCCTGTGATCATGAGAACAAAAGCTAGAGAATTATTGGGAACCTGATCCAGAGCTCTATCTTCACTGAGTAAGTGCTGGAATAACCTAGACATGTTATTTCTGAGGAAATGTTTTGTATTCTTTGAATGCAAACCAGGAATTATTTGCATTCAAAAGGGAAATGCAGGGGATGATGGTAATACATTTTGTTGAAGCTTGGATAATTTAGAAAATGATGAAGGCATTTCTCATAGGTGAAGCCTAGGAGAAGAAATAGGTAGAGGGTTGAAAATAACGCATATTTTAGTGGCCTCAGGTATTGTACTGAAAATAGGTGATTCAAATAAAGATGAATGTATTGAATATTGACACTTCGGCTATTTTCTCCTACTTGGCTTCAAGTATGACGATGCCAGCACCACCACCTTTTAATCCAGGGAATAACAGAAGATTCATTCTTAATGGAACTGACCAGATCTACGGATATGAATACTTTGAGGATGCACCTACTAAAGGTAAGATGTCTTATTGATCTCTCTATTGTGTAGTGTACCACAAACAAGCTCATTTAAGCACACATAGCTTCAAATAAGCTTTAACAATAATTTACTCCTGAATATCACAGAAAGACAAAAAAATCACTTTATATTTGGGGCAAGTATTTAACGATAACAACAATAAAACCAGAGACAAAACAAAGCAAAACAAAAAGAAACAAAAGCGAGAAATCAGAAAAAACAGGTTAAATACAAGCAGCAGAAGAAAAAATGCAAAGAAACCTATAATTAATATGTTCAAAATGAAAAGGAAATATATATATATTTCTCACAGACTGTGAGAGTTCCGAAATCCAAATGATAGGATTTCTAGAAAGGTAACAAAATGAATGGGAGAAAATTATCGACGAAAAAATCCAAGATTTTAAAGAAACTTCCAAGAGTGATAGAATAGTAACTTCCGAACTGAAGGCCCAAGGAGTATCCAGTTCAATGAATGAAAAAGAGCCAATGGCAAATAGATTCCTATTATGAACTTACTGTGTGACTCAGAAATAATAAATCAGCACCCAATAGAATATATAAAGATGTATTTATTATTTTTAATTATTATTGTTTTAATGATTATTTCCTGATGTACATCAGGAAATCTTTTAGGTTATCCACATTATGGCAGAGGATGACTAGGCATTGTTCTAGTTATTTGAGTCATTTTTCTTTTTAGAATGTAGCAATGATGACATGTAATAATTGGAAGCAGTGTAGCAGTAGTTAAAAATGTTGTCTTAGATTTTTATACATCTGAATTAAAATCCTGGTTCTGCAAGGGTTTATTGTGTCTTTGACTTTGAGAAGGTCACTCAATCTCTCTAATCTCAGGGTTTTTTTTTTAACTGCAAACTGGAGATAATTAAGAAGTAACAACAATGATGACAATAATAACAATATCTTTTACTGTTCCTCTAAAGATTAAGATAACCTATGTAAAATACTTAGCTCAGAGTGTGGAACATCTAACTAACTCAAAAAAAGGTTAGCTATTGCTATTGATAGAAGATATTTTCCTTTCATGTTAGTCGATACTGCTCAACACGTAGGTTTGAATACAGTTTACAATTTGTTTTTGATTTGATGTATATCAGAAATTAATCATTTAAACAATAATAATTAAAAATAATAAATACATCTTTACATATTCTATTGGGTGCTGATTTATTATTTCTGAGTTATATACTATTTGATTTTATTTTCTGATCTTATAATAAATACTATTACGAGAATAATATATTACAACTGAGCAAATCTGTCCTCACAACTTATATTTGTCATTGAACTTTCAATAAACTTTCCTTCATATTTCATTAATGTGTATCACAATTGATTTACCACCTCTGGGAAAGAAATGGTATGATCTTATTGTGTGGCAATTTAACACATCTTTTCTTTGTGTCATTGGGATGCCTTGCTTTTCTTTTCCTTTCCTTTCTTTTCTTTTCTTTTCTTTTCTTTTCTTTTTTTTTTTTGAGACAGAGTCTCTCACTCTGTTGTCCAGGCTACAGTGCCCTGGGGTCAGCCTAGCTCACAGCAACCTCAAACTCCTGGGCTCAAGCAATCCTTCTGCCTCAGCCTCCTGAGTAGCTGGACTACAGGCATGTGACACCATGCCCAGCTAATTTTTTCTATATATTTTTAGTTGTCCAGTTGATTTCTTTCTATTTTTTTAGTAGAGATGGGGTCTCGCTCAGGCTGATCTCAAACTCCTGAGCTCAAACGATCCTCCCGCCTCGGCCTCCCAGAGTACTAGGATTACAGGCCTGAGCCACCGTGCCCAGCCGGGATGGATTTATTTTCAATGTGGACAAAATGAAGTTTGGAATAAAATAGTCTAACATTAATTCAAACCCTGAACTATCAATTTGCACTTGAACAGTGGTTGATCCACATTAGTGTGGCTGACACTTTTGGTTGGAACTCAAGCTTCATTCTCCATTCTTTCCTCCTCAGTCACTTTCTAATGACTGGTCTAGGGATGGCTGTTTGCACTGATTCTAGCTAAAGAGAAATAAGTTCACATAGGCAGAAGTCACTGCAGAAGGGTTCCTGGGAAAGCCTTGTAAACTGTACAAACTCAGTATGACCCTGTGGGCTTTGTTCTTTTGTTTTCTGTCTGCCTATAACATGCTACAAAAGGCCTAGAAATAGAACATTTGTAACCCTAGGACAAAATTTATATCAAAAAGAGAATGAGTTGGGTTACCTTTATGGTACCAGTTCTGGACTGTTTACTTTTTGAACTTCTTGAGTGAGAAAACCAAACCCAACAAATAAAAACTCTTTAGTGGAATAATTGTTTTCCTAATACAACTAGACTCAATTTATAACTTAAAGTAGCCAACGAAACTGGTTGTTTCCTAAGGGCTCTATCCTATGGGGAACCAGTAGTGAATGAATTTGGAAATGACTTTGTTTTAGGAAAGGCCAACTATACTTGTTTCCCTACTTTAATGAGCTCAGCCTGGCTACTGAACCTTTAGCATAAATTCAGTAGCTTAAGCTTTGAGCCCCTGCATAATAATAGATGAGATATTTATTTACTTATTTATTCAAATATAGTTATATAAATTTTAAAAATGCTTATTTTTTTTAGGTTTTGGTGTAGCATAATACTAGTTTTGTAAAACAAATTTAATGGGATTTGTATTTTTCTACATGTAGCAAAATGTTCATAAAGAATAGGGATAGCCTATTTCTTGAAAATTTGATGACATTTTTCTATAAATTTTTTTGAGACCCGCATTTCCCTTGGAGTGAATTATTTGACAATATTTTCCATTTTCTCATGTTTTTGGTCTATTAAGTTTTCAACCTCTCCTTGAGACAATTTTGATGTTATAGATTTTATTTAAAATTCTATTATTTTTTAAACTTATAATTTAATAAATATAATTTGATCATATTTTTTTTTATTTCAGCATATTACAGGGTACAAATATTTATGTTACAATACATATATTGCCTTTGCCCCACCCGAGTCAGATCCTGACCATTGGGCTGGCTCTTGTTTGCAGATGGACTCATTTCATCTTCATCCTCCTCACCCAAAGAGTTCTCGTCTTCCGAGCAAGAAGCATTGCGCACATGTGGGTCTTGAGGAACTGCTCGGAACTTCCTGCGGCTCATGGCCAGCCTGGGTGCGGCTGAACTTATTTCAGCTTCATCCTGGTCAGTTCCTTCCTCCGTGCGCACTGATGGGTCTTTCTTCTCGGCTGTACTCTCCAATTGCTTTTTGTGGTTTTGTGTGTGATCTATTCGAATGTGCTCAACTTCCTGCACATCAGGTAGAGGTGGAAGATCAGCAGGAGCCGGATGACAATGAGGCCGCTGATGTCTATCAGGATTGTGAAAACGAGGATGCACAGCATCACGTGCGTGTCCACCGCCACGGGGAGGACGGGTGGGAACAGTCGGTGCCGGTGAGATCGGGCAACTCCGCGTCCATTCAGAGCTTGTCTGGGTCCCTGTAGAGCTGAACGGAGGGTACAGCAGGATAGCCGGGATGCAGAGCAGGCCGGCCGAGGTCACCGAGCTAAAGAAGAACCGGGAGTTCCCGGTGCTCACGCAGTTTTTGAGCCATTTGCAGTGGTGATCAAAGCCTGTCACACACTCGTTGCAAGAGCTACAATGTCTTGCTTTCAGGCTCACGAAGACTTCACATAAGTGACAGTACTGATCTTCAACCACCTGCTTGTGCTTCCAACGGTAGAAAGGGGACAATTAAGTCCGGGTAGTTCTTAAATCTCAGGATGGGCTCGGCAGGACCGATGGTAACAGCAACGAACGGCCCAAAGAAAGAAAACTCTTCCTCCAGTCACGCTGCAGGCCGTCACCCTCCACTGTTGCGGTAGGAAGCGTAGGAAAATCCCAAAGGTGGTGACGGACATGACGATGAAGTTGGCCCACGACACCAGCTGGTAGATGGGGAACGGCGGAGACCAGCCGTTGACCTTGGGCGTGCGGGGCGGCCCCGCATCCCTGGCCTCGGTTTCTGCGATCACTCGAGTGTGGCTGCGGCCACAGCCGTCCATCCGGACTAAGCCCTTGGTATGGGCTGCCAGATTGATGCGATTCTTCAGACACCAAAGAGAAATCCTGCTATGACGAGCGCCACTCGGTCTTGTGCTTCCTGCCCGCTGTGGCGCCAACGGCAGGGGGCTCATGGATGGGGCACTTGGGCGGTTTCCCCATCTTTGATTATTTATCAGAAATGAAAATTTACACAATTTATATAATTCTCATGCTGACTTTTCCATTGTTGTGCTTGAATGTCATGACTTAGTTGTCAGGGTTTTATAAAACTAAATATTTTAGAAACTTCATTAGGCTTTTACAGGTGGAAACCAGAGATAAAAATGGCTTATACAAGGTTTATACGACTCTAACATAGAGGAAGTTTAGGTATAGGTAGTTCAAGGTTGATGAGGTAGGTTTACTCTCATCAGGGACTCTACCTCCTCTCCTTCAAGATTTCTGGTTTCTTTTAGTTAGCACATAATTTTCAACCCAATGTTGTTTCATAACCCAAAACGTTTTCTGGAAATCCAGTTACACCACAACTGAGTTCAAGACAGAAAGCTGAAACAAGGGGGAGGGTACAAAGGGAAACACCAGTCAATAGATTCCCCTTAACATTGCATTGGCCACTACTCTTTACAAAGGCAGTTGGGAAATGCAGTTTTTACAGTTGGACACATCGCTCAAGTTCTAATATTAATAGTAAAGAAAGGGACGATGGCAGTTGGGTAGGCAATTCTCAATGTCTGCCACACTAAATACACAAAAATTTTGCACAAGTATTGCCACAGAATCCAAGTTATGGGAAAATCATTGGGAAAAACGCTCAAAATAATTTCTAGTTCCTTAGTTTTAAAAATAAAATTAAGGTAACAAAATTCTATTCTGCTAAACACTGTTAAGAGCATTCCAGCACAATTAGAGTGGCAATTTTAGTTTGGAAAAGAGAAAACAAAATGTTATATTCATTTCTTTTCTTTTTCTTTTTCTTTTTTTTTTTTTTTGTAGACAGAATCTCACTCTGTTGCCCAGGCTAGAGTGCCGTGGTGTCAGCCTAGGTCACAGCAACCTCAAACTCCTGGGCTCAAGTGATTCTCCTGCCTCAGCCTCTCGAGTAGCTGGGACTACAGGCGTGCACTACCATGTCCACCTAATTTTTTCTATTTTTATTAACAGTAGAGATGGGGCCTCGATCTTGCTCCAGCTGGTCTCAGACCCTGACCTCAAGTGACCCTCTCGCCTCAGCCTCCCAGAGTGCTAGGATTACAGGTGTGAGCTGCCATGCCTGGCGGTCGTTCCATTTTTGTTATCATCTAATAGCTGTCAATACCTGGGTAACCTCTGTGACTCTTCTACCACATTTCTAAAGTAAGCATACTATAATATCTAGATTTTCAGTCTCTTGTGAGAATTAGATAAATTGACACAAACACCTTCAGAAAAATGTCTAGCTTAGGGGAAGGGGAGGGGGAGGAAGGAGAGAAAGGAGAAAAAAGAATATAAATGTATTTATTACCACTGATTTGTATATATAAAACAGTAAAAATGGTAAATTATATATGCATATTTTGCCTCAATATAAATTTTTAAAAATGTCTGGCTTACAGTAATTACCAATAATTTTTTGCTATTATGCCAAATATTGATATGATGATGATCATCTCAACTATTGATCCACTCATTAACTCATGACATTATACAGGACACTAAACTTGAATTTAGCTTTTTTCTTGGTTCTCCACTAACTAGATATATAACATGGGGCAAGTCACTTAAATCCTCTGTAAAGTGGCACTAACTATAAGGGTATATAGCACTGTCCAATAGAGCTTTCTGCAAATGATGGAGATGTTCTATACTCACACTGTCCTATATACATCCACTAGTTACATCATGAGGAACTGAATTTTCATTCTAAATAGACCTATATAGCTGATGGTCAAGATGTCAAGAAAGCAGGTCTGTAACATTCCAGGATTCTAAATTTACCTATGTTCATCAACAAAACAAACCAAAACTGCAATGAGAAAAAATAGTTTTTAAATCCTTGATATTCCTTCATTCCAAGTAGTGGTCAGCTTTTAGGTAACATCCAAGGTGTTGAGGATTATTGGGCTGAGATAACCTTCCTTCTTTTCACTTATCTAATACATAAATTGACATGATAGATTTTTTCTTTAGATTTTAATGAATAGCCACTTTTATAATAAAGTCTATGTTTGTGGTTTTAGTTAAGGTATTTTCAAATCTAGCAATTACATTGAAGTTGGCTCACAAAAGCCCAAAGAATGAATAAACCTATGTTAATAGTGAAAGATATAGGCTTATACACTAGTGGTATTTTATACTCATTGCAATTACTTAGGGGACTTAAAAAAATCCTAGTTTTTGAAACCTATTCCCAAAGATTCCGGTTTACTTGGTCTAAAATGAAGCTGTGCACTGGTATGTTTCCAGGTGATTCAAATAGGCAGTTGGGATAAAAATCACTGGCTAAAACCACTGGGGAAGGATGCATAACATTAATTCTCACAGCATCACAGGAATTAGGGCCATGTGTTGTTATAAACATTTCAGAGTCATGTTTATCAAATCTCAGTATGCACAGAATTTTCTCAGAAGCTTAGAAGGATCTTCATTTTGACAGGCACACCAGCGATTCTGATACAGAAGGAGCTGGGATTATATGTTAAGAAGTACTGCTTTAGAGAGCAGTCAAGAATTTATGCCAACTTGTTAAGCTTGGGATGAGATATGAAATAAGCAAGTGAAGGAACTTTACTGTAAAATACTATATAAATCTGAAGTATTTCGTATTTGTTAAATTTGGAATTCTTGGATAAATGGATTTGAATTGAGTGCAGTGTCACATGAGATGATGGTGCCAATGTGCATGGTAGTAGCAGAGATAGCACATGTAAATGAATGTTGTCTGGAGGGAAATAACAGGACTCATCTCTTTGCCTTTTTAGTAATGATGGATGAAGACATCATCCCTTTCCAGCTGTGACTGTAGAAATTCAGACAAAAAGGAGAGAATCTAGTTTATAGCTCATGGCAATGAAGTTTTGGATTGCTAGTTGTCTCCTAAAAGATATTCTTAGGTGCCATGTATTACCATGGTAATTTTAAAATGGCGTAGTTCTGATTCCCAGCCTTTGTAAACCTAAATGCCTTATTTTGTCTGAAAGCATATACAGTCACTGGGTGTTATATTTTTATTAACAAAATTAACTCAATTGATATAAACAAAGAATGCCAGTTTATCAGTTCACAATAAGAAATTGTTACTACACAGAGCATAATACTTATGTCCCATTGATTAATGAATTTTATTCCTATAGACTCACACAACATGAGAAACAACATCATCATCTAAGGTTGCTTACTAGATGTGAAATAAGAACAAAGAGAATATTTATTACACAGCGATGGTCTTATAATGGACTAGAACATTTCCAGTCCAAGAACTAGTTTCCTTCTACCCTGAGCAGTGCTAAGATGGACACTGTCAACATTTTCTTTATGCTTCCATGGCTAAATAGCCCCCATTTTTATAGGTAGACTATTTCTGTGGACACAGTAATGCATATGATTAGGTATTAGTCTTCTGTTAGCACTGCCTCAATGAGCTTGCAAAGAATAGACATTTTCAGATTTCCACAGGTGATAAGGAATGCAGGTTTATTACACAAGTTCAAGGAAGGAATAATTTTGTAGCTGATATCAGTCAACTGTAGTGAACTGAATTTATTTCAGGATAAAATAGTAATCCCAGTGACCTTGTAGCAACTATAGTAGTACAACAGCAGCTCTGTTGACCAGTTATATGAATGTGCTCCCAGAAGTGGTCTCCCATTATGTCAATTTTAGCATTTCCAAATATAGTTCTGATCCAGCTTTTTAAAAAAATGTTCTCTTCTATTGCTTTCAGTTCTAAGTTTATCATGATCAGTATTCCTTAGGAAACCTATGACTTGCTTGCTTCCTTCCTAACTACCAGCAAACACCTCTCTTGGGTAGGACTCCCAGATCATCTTTCTCTGTGAGCCATTTATCTCCCCTGTGCTCAGTATATTGGTGGCTGCCTTTGTTAGAATGCTGATCTGTGGTCTCAGTACAAAAGGCATGAATACTCATGAACAAATTCCTGGTTTGGACCACTTCCCTCATGAGAAGGCTGTGGACCTGTCAGGTAGTTATGTCTTGATAGCCTTTGTGGTGCATTCCAAGTCTCGCAGGCCTAGGAGAAAGCATGTCTTTTTGAGGTGCTTCATCACTCTTTTCTCTGATCAATTATGTATCAATTTTAAAGTTTAAGTACCAGAGAGCAATTTTCTCTGCTTTATTTACAAGTTCTTGGGGAAATGTCCCCTTAATACTACAACAGAGATTAAATTACACCAACTTGTTTTAAACAGAATTGATAAGATCTAGCATGAAAGATCAGATATGAAATCTGGTCAAAGTAATTAGAGAATCCAAAAGAGACTAAGAAACAATACTTATGTAAAATCCAAGATACTGAATAATGGAATTTTTTCCAATTGTCTTTACCATTATGGTTATTATTTAGATGAGTTTTTGTATGAAATAATATAAAGTCAGGTTCACATATCATAGCACAAAATAACAATTACTATTTACAAAATAGGAAAATATGCTATTTTATTCATTAAAAGAGATTAATCAATCTCTATTATGAAGTAAAATGTTCTTCATATTCTTTATTAAATCATATAAATTTTAAAGAAACCAAGATGTGCATGAACATAAAATTTGTATATGTTCTATATTTTATAAATATTAAATTTTGAATCAAAGTCAAATGCTGCATGTAATAACATTCAGTAAATTTTTTATAAATGTGTCAATTAAACTTTTAAAGGAAATAAATATTAATATCATGTATTCATTGCTATTTGAATGTTCTCAAATCACTTATTAATTATACTTCCTATGGATTTAATTTTTATGCAGTATATCTTATAGAATATATGTCATCTTGAAAAAAAAATCTTCTATTATGCTTAAAAGCCAACAGTCCCAGATATTTGCAACTTTGACATTTGCCGTCATTGTAAAACAACTCCAGTAGTTTATTTCAGGATCAGGTATTTCAAAGTGTAAAGGGAAATGAGAAGTAAATTCCAAGTTAAACTTAATTGATTTTGTATTTTACAACACTCTCTTTCAAATATTCTACACGTAAATGTTTCGTGTTTCTCTATTATGTGAATGTAAATGTCAGTATAGGTAAATTCTCTTGTCCCTTGGTATCCATGAGGGATTGGTTCTAGGACCTCTCTCAGGTATCAAAATCTATGTATGCTCCAGTCCCTGACGTAAAATGACATCATATTTGCATATAACCTATGTACATCCTCCTGTACACTTTAAATCATCTCTATGTTAATTATAATACTTAATACAATGTAAATTCTATGTGAATAGTTGTTACTGTGTGGTTTTTAGGGAACAATGACACACAAATAAAGGCTGACATGTTTAGTGCAGACTCAATTTTTTTCCCTCAATATTTGAATACCATAAAATTTGTATCCATGGTTGGTTGAATCCATAGATGGGGAACCCATGGATACAGAGGGCTGATTATACTCAGACTGTGAATCTAAACGTACATCCACATTATTTGAAGATATGGTGACATTGAAAAAAATGATTTATGAAAATAGAAACAAAGGAAGTGTTTTTGTTTCCAGAAAGGAACAATGACAAAATAGTCTGTCAATGATTTTCTCATGGTTTCTCTTCTTTGCTAAAAAAACTAAAAATGACCAAGCATGTATAGCTTTTAAAATAACTTTTAGTATTTGCAATATTTTACAAAATACTCTGCTATATAAATGTATTAATTGTACTATTTTGTTTAACAATATTTTGCTGTTCTCATCATATATGTAAGACAAAATCTTTAATGTCGGGGGTGGGGAGAATCTTACCAAATACATTGTGACTTGTAGTTTACAGATGTGGGGAATGAGACTCAGAAGGTCTTCAGTGCATTGATCAAAGTCACATATTTTATAAGTAGATGGGTCAGGCAAGCTCACAGTACTGCAAATCAGGGGTTCTTTTCCTTACCCCAAAGCCATCATACTGTTGAATTTAAAAATGCTATTTTCATATGGTTTTCTACAATGGTCTAATTTCTGTCCTGAGGTGGTTTCTATATCTATGGAGGGCAATTCTTTAGATTTGTTACAATGTACAATACCATTAAAAAAATCTGAAAACTGACATAGAAAAGGAGGACATGAAAGTAAGTCTATGTTTTAAGACTCTAGCTTCTGTCACAAATGGGTGAAGAATTGGAAATGTTAAAAAGCATACTGGAAACCTTTTCAAAGTGAAAAAATATTTGGGAGTTACCTAATCCTTTCTTCAAAATGTCTTTGTAGCTGGGGATTTAGGTAGATTATTAGTAAAAATATTTAATTTACCTGGTTGATCTTTAATGTGAAGGAGTCCTAAAATCTCAACTGCATGAGCCCAGTACATTTACATAAATATCTCAAAGTTTTATCTTAATAAGTGTGAAATATACAGAGAAAGGGATAAAGCAATTTTAATCCACAAAACATCAAAAACACTTGACTTGTTACTTCACCTATTTGAAGTGTTATTACTGGAAGCATACATACTTATGATTCTTAGGTTCTTCTAAATTATTCCAACTAACTCATCATTATGAAATGTACCTTTCTGTTTCTGATTATACTGTGACTTTTTTTTTGAAGAATAAATCTATTTTTATTTATTTTATGTTTTTTATTCTTATTTCAGCATATTGTGGTATACTGTGTCTTGAAGTCTACCTTATTTGACATTAATATAGCCACTCCAGTCTTCTTATATTTATTGTTTGCATGGACATCTTTATCATCTGTTTATTTTCAGTCCATTTGTTTCTTAATATTTAATGTGAATGTTGTAGACAGCACAAAGTTTGGTTTCATTTGTGTCTTTTTTGTGGATTCATTTTGATAATCTATGGCTTTTAATTGGAGTCCTTAGTCAATTAGCACTTAATTATTGCTATGGTTGTATTTAGGTCTACAATTTTACTATTTTCTTACTGTTTGTTCTTTTTGTTTTTCTTTTATTGGTTAGTACTCTTTTTAATTTTTTTCTGCCTTGAGTGGAATTATTAAATATGTATTCACATTGAGTTTTAATTTATCTATTGTTTTTTACTTTGCACTTTTTCTTTAGTGGCTATTTTAGAAATCCTAATATATATCCTTATACTCTCATAAGTATATGCAATGTTAATAATGTACCACTTTAAATTAAATGTAGAAATCTTGCTACTATAGAGGTCCCTTTAACTCACCTCCCATCCTGTATGACTGTGGTCTCCAACTCCCCCTGGTACCAGTCTGTGGCACAGCAGGAGGTGAGCAGTGGGCAAGCAAGCGAAGCTTCATCTGTATTTACAGCTGCTCCCCATCGCTTGCATCACTGCATAAGCTCTGCCTCCTGTCAGCTCAGCAGCATTAGATTCTCATAGGAGCACAATCCCTACTGTAAACTGCACGTGTGAGGGATCTAGGTTGCACACTTCTTATGAGACTCTAATTCCTAATGATCTGAGGCAGTGATGCTAGCACTGGGGAGTGGCTGCAAATACGGATTATCATTAGCAAAGAGGTTTGACTGCACAATAAACGTAACGTGCTTGAATCATCCTGAAGCCTTCCCCTGCACTGCCCGGTCTGTGGAAAAATTGTCTTCCATGAAACCAGTCCCTGGTGCCAAAAAGATTGGGGGCCACTGCTGTATAACAGTTGTTATTAAGTGATACACTTCATAATAAAATATTATAATATTTTTAAACTGTCATGTATTTTAGTTGTTAGGAGAAAAATATTCTTTTTAATTCATCCATATCTATTTCATCTCCAGTGTTCTTTATATTTTCTTGAAGATTTGCATGTCCATCTGGAATTGTATTCTTTCACTCTAGTAAATTTCCATTAACTTTTGCATAGTGCAGGTCTGCTGGTGAAAATTTTGCATATTTTTAAAATCTAAAAAATGTCTACTTTTTATTTTCTTGAAAGAGAGTTCTGTGGTATATAGAAATCTAGATTGGTAATTTTTCATTGGGAATTAAAGATGTCCTCTGACTTCAATTTTTATAAACTAAACCATTTTCAATACACAGTTTCAAAGAGATACTGATTAGATAATGACTAACATTCTGGGGTAGACTGTTTCAACTGCGTTTTTCCATTTTTAACATAATTTTTTGAATGAAAGACATTTTAAGACAAAGGGGAAAAACATTTCCATATATCCTTAACTTAAGTAATAATTTAAAAAGTCAATTTTTTCACACATTTTTTAGCAATTTGTAATCACCCAGCTTTAAATATAAATCACCCTTAAGATCTTTTTTTGTCTTAACTTACAAATGCAGAGTAACTTCACCTTTTTGCAAATGATAAAATAAATTTAGTTAAAATATCACTTAATAAGTTTAATGTATTTCCAAACCACCTCACCTCTCATCTTCTACTTTTTCTGTACTTCTATTTTGATGCTGATAATTTGCACTTAAAATTAAATTATTTCTTCATTTATCTTAACTTTCTCTTTTTCTAGCCTTTTTAAATCCCTTGAAAGCCAGATTTATGACTGATTCATCTGTGTATCCATGTATCCACTTTAGCTTGTAGGAGCTCTGTGCATTTAAAAATTACTCTGCAATTTTTTGATGTATGAGAGATTGCTTAAAACTCCTTTTATGATTTTTTCCTTATATTAAAATAATAAACTGTCAACCTATTTATACAGAAGTATTATTGAAGGATATTATTATGACTTCTTTTTGGTAAAAGAGAAAAGGAATAGTCATGTTGAAGGTGTTTAAGTTTAGAAATTATATACATTTGGGCTTAGATATGTATTTGTGAGTAGGTGAATTATGGCTCATTTAATACAATTTAGTGAGACTTGGTCATAAAGATATTTTAATTGTAATTGTAATGCATTATTCATTTGTTATGTGAAGCAAAATAAAGTAGTCGAGCTGATAAACTCTTACTAATACAAGTGGGTCTTAGAAGGCAATAAATTTATGAAAAATAAACTCACATTACTGATATATGAAATTGACAGAAGACTGAATTATGAATCAGTGAGGGTTAGGTGTGTGTTTGATTGAAAGAGGGACAGGAATAGAAGTGGAGGACACTGTGAAGGCTTGAAGTGGAAGGAAAATCTTACGTGCATGATTCCCGGAGACCCAGTGTTACTTATTAGGCCTTCTTAACAGGAAACTTGGAGAATATCTATAAGTCAATGAACAGGTCCACAGGGAGCTATTCATACCACAACAGTAAGCATTGACATCCACCCTAAGTGGGTAATGACCTACTGTGAGCATATCCTGCCGTAGGATAGAGGCATTGGGTACTTGGTGCCGTTTGTACCTTTTGTAAGTAGCTGGTATTAAGTGCTCACCTCACACTATTCAGGCCACTGGAAAATCAAGATAGATCATCTTTGCTTTATCTGATAATGTAAAGTTGGTTGCAGCATAATATGAATGGATGAATCAGTAAATGTAAACTTTTAACATTAAGTAGTTGCTACAACTACTTACTTAAAGATATATGTAAGAAGCCAGTGGTATCACTTGGGATACTTTCAGATACAAACTAAAAGAAATTTGGATATAATCCTGTTTCTTATCTTAAAGAGCATGGAATTCAGAGGTAGAGTAGGATGTTGGCCAGTTGCCATCTGGGCACTGGTCCTATTTCTCTGCCACTCTGCATTCTTTTCCTTTTAGTGTTGACTTTGCTTTGCTCTTGGTCAAAAGTTGGTTGCCAGCAACATGTGTTTTGTTCAAGTATGGAGGGAAGGAAAAACTCTTTTCTAATTATGGAAAGTATTGATAAATTTTCATTTTCAGTTTGACTGGTCCATTCACCCTCTCTTGAACAGATAACAATCTATGAATCCTATGTACCAATTGGCTTAACTCAGGGTTTCTGAAAAAAAATTGGCAAAGATTAACATGATTGACTTAGACTAAACAGAATAAACACTGGTTATTTTAAAAAAAGAGGAAGGAGGGAAGGTATGCTGGTTAGGCACCTCAAGAGTTATTGAAAGAGTCTACTACTATTGTTTATATAATAAGCATAGATGAGATGTGAAAGGCAAAAAACACAAGTAAATCATTGTTTTATTCTCTTTTTCTGCATTGAGATACCATCTAATTTCATATTACTGACTGTACTTGCCCATCAAAACTGAGAAAGTTAGGGTCATGAATTTTGGAGATTTTTTCAAATTGTAGCAAAATCTAAAGGTTAAAATTGGAGTCTTTTTCTGGGTCTTAAAGGAAACATTCAAGCAAAGTCTTAGTTTATTTAAAATTATTTGAAGGTAGTCTTTGATGTTTAGTTTGAAATGATAGAAATTATACTTGAAACTTTCTGCCTATTAATTTAAAATTATTTTAAAATTTAATAATGCTAGTATTTTCATTAATTCTTATCTCCAGGTATCTGTTTTTCAACAATGCTAGTCACAAAAATGATAATTTTTTTAAAAAAGAATTAGCTACTGAGGTGAGCAAAAAAAATGTTCAAATAACAAGTGACTTTTAAAAATTCCATGGAAATTAATCATATGCTTTTTAAAATGTCAACAAAAACTTGGAAAAAACAGTAAGATAATATGTCTTTAAGAGATCCTAAAAGTTTGACAATTCCTATTCTGACAGTTTTCCTGTGGTTAGTCTTTTAAAACTCATAGCACACATCTCCAGATTTACACAATTTGCAATAAGAAAAATATAATAAATCAGATATATAACTTACCTAAGAAGGCTGAGATATTTCAAATGATTTTTTTTTTAAATGGGACTATTTTAAGTGGTGTACTTTGGGGATTCTTAAATCACAATAGATTCCTCTGGGATGGAAAAGTGTCTACTGAAATTTTTCATAATTAGCAGAGGGTCTTTCACTCTAAGTACCTTTTTATGAATAAAGCACTCTAAAATGACCTAAATTGGCTCCTCAGTCCCATTTTTTTGTGCATTACAGGTCAAAATTTGCACCTTGAAATATTAGGTATAAATTATGTGGTCACATAACACATTCAATTGGTCTTAGTACTCTTTTAGAAGTTGCTACTGATTTGCCTAAACCATTCAGTGGTCTCGGTAATTACTTGTGACCTGTGGCTTTGCTGCATTTCTTTTACTATGCAGAAATCCGTGTGGCAGCCAGGAGGAAACAGGGCTAAGACCTGCCTTAAAAAATGTGTAGGTAATTTTCCTTAAAGAAAATTAGGAGCATTTTCCTTACAGTAAAAGTGGCCTGTTTTTGGTGCTTAATTTTTTCATAGGGTAGGATTTTTGCTCTCTCTCTAAATTATAAACTACTGTCTATGGTAATGACTTACAGTTATTAGGAAGCTGGAGGCAGAAACTGATTCACAAAAGGAAATGGGTCTTTCATTTATCATCTACCAAACGTTTGTCTGACTTCTGCTTAGAAATTTAATATGCAGCAAGTCTTTGGAAATGATTCTATAACAATGTTAACATCTTAATCTGTTTCTAAAACTTCTGTAGCTCCTACTACTCAAAGAAAACTGAGTTGAATAGAAATAGATAACAAATAATAGATAACTTGAAAAGATGTCCCTTTTTACAATGACATAAGACTTTTAGAAAGGATGTTAATAAAATTTACCCATAATATGTCAGAACAATTATTTAACCTGAATATCAAGGAACTTGAAACTGAACTAGCAGAGTTAAAATTAAATCAATTAAACAGAGTAGCTATGGTTTCTTGTATAGTGACTTAAATCATTAGTGAATTAAAGTTGGCAATAATTTGTTTTGTACTGGAAGCTCCATAAGAAAATCTGATAAACATGAAATGTGTGGAAGATGAATAACAAACAAGAAAAGGCCAGTTAAATTTACATGGCTTAATGTCAGTGAAACACACTGTCCTCATTGATACCAGTCAGATATTTTATAGCAGTAAAAATAGGTTCTATCAACTATCCATAGATGTACAAGGTGGCCTTTATGCCAATTAAATTAGTTTTTAACCCAATGACTGATTCTTTTGTATTGTATAGACATAGTGTTTATTTAATTCTGAAACTTAGAGTGGTAAAATGGTAAAAACATTTTAATTCCTTGGGGGAAAACATACCCTGTTATTTAATATATAGTCATTCATTATTAATCTTTCTAATTATTTCAAGGAAGGATTTATTGTATCTCCCACAAAGCTTTAACTTTTTGATTTATAAATTGGTAAGACAAAGGACCTGATTTTTTTCAAGTATATCAGAAAGTTAAAACTTAAATCAACTAAATAACAAATAAGCAAAAACTCTTGTAGAATAGTTTGTAAGTTCTTCTTACGAAACTCATTAAAAAAGAAGGTGGCATAGTCAATAGACTTTTTGTCATGTCATAATTTTAAGTTAGAATGTCTGTATATATGCATATAATTTTAATATATTGAATACTGTATTAATGTACAGTTTTAATAATATATTACATATATATTAATATATATTAAAAAACTGTTCTTCAAATTGAGAAATTATTATATTCCTTTTTATGTCTCAGATTTGCAACTAAATTGTGAAATAAACTAATAAACCAGTCCAGCTGGAATTTGCTCAAGAAGTAGCATCAAGTACACATAGTTTTTGAAAGGACTAATTTGGAAAAGTAAAAATCTGTTTCTAAATTTGTAACTGCTATTTCCTATGATATAAAACTTATTTAAAATAAGTGTTTCAAAATAGATTTGTATTTCATATATTTCATATTATTTCTGATACAAATTATATTTAGACTTACATTAGGAAATAATTATATATATATTTTTAAAATAAGAGTCCCCCTTTTTTGTTAAATTCATTCTATTAGATGTGGAGTATTCAATGTACCTAGGTGAATAAAATTTATTCATAGTTTCTGGGAGTATTGATGAGTTTATGCTATAAAAGAAAAAAAGTGTCATGACTACCTCCAAAGAAGGAAAAACATATCCAGCAGAAAGGATGCTCTGTGTTCTTCAGCTGACATTTGGAGTTCTTCAATGCTGGTTTCAGGCAGCCTTCGTGATGCCTTTGTGAAGGGAACAGTGGTAGCTGAGTGGGTGAATCAATAATTCAGGGTGAATCTATATACAGCTGTAGAGTTAAAAAGACCCACATGGTTGATTCTTTCATTCCTAGCTAGAATCCACACTGGGTTAAAATAAAGATAAGCATGGAAACACCAATCTCTACAACTATAAAGACATTCATGAAAGTGGTTTCTCTATTTCTACTCTAATGCAAAAACCAGAGATACATTCTTCAACAAACTCAGAGTACACAAGATGTCATAGAATATAGCTTACTAACTGCCAATCCTTTTTGAGCTTATTGAGAAAATGTATCAAAAAGGAAAATCTGATTTGAGAATTGATTTTTGGTGTTGATTGGTAAAATTACATGATACAAATAATTTTGAAGCTAATGTCAGGATGACATAAAAAAGTATATTTAAAACATTTCATGGAAGGTATTCTTAAATGGAAATTGAAGATAAAATACTATGTTATTGGCAAATCCTGGCTTTTGTCAACTTCCTAAAAATCTTGCTATATTCTAATTCTACCGATTGTATCATCACAAAATAGAAGAAAAGCTACATTATGAGGTTAGTTATTCATTCAACAAACATTTATGGATCATACATACAGAGTACCTGCCATGGAAATTTACACATACACAGCTAAATCTAAAATCGTGGTTTCCTGGGGATGATACTTGGAATTGCTGAAAGCAAGTTTACATTCTTAAAAACATTCTTGTGACTAAAAGATTTTCTTTACTGGGGAGCCAGTGGCCTTCACTTTCTCAGTGAGAAGACAGGTTCAGCAATATACCTCTCCTAACAGGTGAAAACAGTGGACTTCTCAAGGGCCTAGACATATCTAAACCCTGCTCAGATTCCATTTGATCTTCTCTGAAGCCTGTTCCCTTCTTGCTCTGGGAGGGCTTTTGTCCTCTTTGCATGTACAAATAAATTGACTTTATGTTATATGGGCATTCCTCTAAGCTCTCTGATTAATTTCCTATACTTTCCTTTTTCTTGTCCTCCATATTTGGTCTCAGATTCTAAAGCTAAGTCCTTATGAAACTCAAAAACTATAACAGGCCAGGCGCGGTGGCTCACGCCTGTAATCCTAGCACTCTGGGAGGCCGAGGCGGGTGGATCGCTCGAGGTCAGGAGTTCGAGACCAGCCTGAGCAAGAGTGAGACCCCGTCTCTACTAAAAATAGAAAGAAATTATATGGACAACTAAAATATATATATACAAAAAATTAGCTGGGCATGGTGGTGCATGCCTGTAGTCCCAGCTACTCGGGAGGCTGAGGCAGGAGGATCGCTTAAGCCCAGGAGTTTGAGGTTGCTGTGAGCTAGGCTGAAGCCATGGCACTCACTCTAGCCCGGGCAACAGAGTGAGACTCTGTCTCAAAAAAAAAAAAAAAAAAAAACTATAACAAAAACATGTGTTTTTCTCCAACTTTGACACTCCTGCATTTTATATTTATAAAATGGTTTGGCTTCAGACTCTTGTATGTGCTCTGATTAAAAAAATTCATTCAGTCTTTTAATATTCCAGGCTGCAATTCTGCTATTCCTAGGGTCAAGGAAAGAGTAAGAGCCTTTGGGCCAGCAAGAGCAACTGGAAATGGGAAAGGGGGACTTTCAAGTTAAACTTGAAAGGCTGATGATCATGCTGGCTGAGTCAGGGAGACAGAGATAATGGGTGTCCGTACTGAATATGAAGTTAGGTCTCCTGATTTTCTTTCCTTTGACAGGGAGTCATCTAGCCTGATATGAAAAAGCCAGGGGAATAAATAATAAATCGATCTTACTCTCTTCCCTTCTTCTAATCTGTTTTAGGGTTCCCTTTCCCTATTGGTCAAACGTAACCAGAAGCCAGAGGAAAAGGAAGCCAATGATAATGTAGTTCATACAGCTCAAAGGCAGAGAACATGTGGATAAGAGTGGAAAATAAATCTGGTGGAGAAATAGAGATAACCAGCATGCTAGTTTTTTTTTCTTTCTCCTTTTAAAGTTTTCCTATGAGTTTAATTTGATTAAAAACACTTTGTTGAACGTTATATTCTTGTCACTGTTCTCTTTCACACTTATCTTTCAATAGATGGAGGGAATAAATACATTTTTCTTTAGGAAACCAGGCTGACCTATTTTTTTTTTTTCTATCACTCTTATCTAGTTTAAATGGTATAAGGCAAAGGTCTTACGAATAGCTGCAAGATAGAGTGACGTCAATGATGTAGAGAAAGAAGAGTCACATGGCAGAGTTCAACTCACCACAATGATAAGAGTGACTTTCACAACCAATTTAGTTCATTTACTGTTGTCTTTAGAAGTAATTCTAAATGTGAGGGATATTTCCCATATTCTGTAATGAATCACTTGTGCTATCTACAAGTATTTTTCTGCTTGATAATGTAACCCCACCACATCACACACAAAAAAATCAAATGCTGAATACATAGGCAAAAGAAAAATCATTCCTGACCCATGTAGGTGAATGGTTTGCATCATGAATATAATGTTTTATTACCCATATCATTGTCCTAGGTTGAAAATATTTATGGGTGGTCATAAAATTAGCTATCCTTTCTCAAATATTCAATCTGTGGCATGCATGCTGCTGACCTCCAGGGGAGGGTACTACCCTAGTTCACTGTTTTACGTATCCTATATAAAGAACTACTTTGGGGGGGGCTTGAAATTTAGCTTATTTTAAATTTTATTGTCTTCACATTTTCACAATTTCATATCATAAAAAAATTCAACTTGAGAGCTTAATCAGGTTTTGCTGTATCTTTTAAAATACTTTATAGCCAAATATATGTTCATGCTTAACTGTTTTGAAAACTAAATTAACGGACATACATGCTCATACAGAGAAAAACAGAAAAACCGATTTCTAAGGATTATCTTAATAGGAAACAAATTTTATCACTTAACATCTTCACCCTTTCCAGAAAATTACCTTCAGTGAAGACCTTCATATCATATTTAAATAACAGAGACTATGTCCTAAAAAATATGGTAAAGCAGTTCAGAATCCTTTTTAAATTTTATCTAGGTTCATCACCCCATGAAGGTGAAAGAGTCTATAAAACAGAAAGAAATATATAAAACACTGTTATGTTTAATTTTTAAGTACTATCTTAGATTTGATCCTTTAGAAATCAAAGCCTCAGGCAAGTGTGGCCACTTTTTTTGGGAAGTGCAAATCCAGGGTATAGAGGTTAAAGAAAAAAGAAAGTGCCACAAAGAAAGAGAAGACACATTACTACACTGGCCTCCACTTCCCAGTTAGCAATGAAATAGGACTTTGTTCAGCAAGCATGTTTTCTTTACCTGTGGGACTTTCTGTAGAAGAACAGTAAGCAGAAATCACACCTTAGAGAAGAATATGAAAGGGAAAAAAATGCATTTGTTTGTTTCTCTTACAACTCGCATTTCTCATTGACCAAAGAACACTCCATGGAATGCCTTGAATTCCATGGCCTTCAATGCCTTGAATTTTTGGGTTGTATTATCCTTCCACATGGCAACCACTCAGGAAGCTATAGCCTGTGCTCAACAAGGTAGCATTTCACCTGAGTAAGGAAACGGAGGGGAGAGGCACTCAGTGATTATAGGGCCAGACAAGTGGAACTTGCGTGGATACACGTGAAGCTTAAACGTGGACGTCAGCCAGCTAGGTGAGCTTGTCAAAGGGAAGCTTCTTTGGAAAGGAAGAGTTTAGAGAAGGAATCTGAGAAGGCACAAACACAAAGTTTGTGCACTGGAAAAATAAATTAACAATAATGATTTGAACTTGATAATGGCTTAACAGAAAGCACTCAAGAAATATTTAATATTTACTGATAATCATATTAGAATTTCATCTGTGCTTGGCTCTCTTCCTATTGGCTTGTGGATATTAAAACAGAGGTTTTTTTTTTCTCATTTATTTTTACAACCCCATTTACTTAGGTTTATAATTAATAGACACAAATATATATCTATATATGTGTATGTATAGATATATACATATGTAAACATATTTTAGTTACCAAGATATTTCAAATAATAGAGTACCAAAATGTACTTACATGAATGTATGATCTCTTAAGGTGGTAATTCCGAAGAGATATTAAAATTTGGTTAAAAATTTGGATAGTTTATTTGTAGGGAAAACTTATGGAAGAGTAGAACACTCACAAGGTAGAAAAATTTGGAAATTTAAGGCAGTGAATAAAAGAGGTACCACTAATCATCTCATTTTACAAGGTCTTCATTAGATATTAGTAAAAAGCATGATTTATTTTATTCATTAAAAATTCATTCAACAATGTTCATGAAATACCTACTGCATTCTATATCCTATATTGGGACTTAAGACCTAAAAATGAGAAAAACTGTTCTTAACACAATCTTAGAGGATAATGTAGGAAAGAAGCATGCAAACAATTCATTCTTCATTACAATAACTTTTAGGACGTGCTCTAATAGATAAATAATGAACAAGGATAGCACAAGCCAGCTTTATATAGCTGCAAAATTACCCTGGACTAACTCCACCTAAAATCATAGCAATGACAAATAGAAAATAAAAATGATTCAGAACATTTGCAGAATCTCCAACATACACAGTGAAGTAAACAGAATGAAAATGCTAGAATAAAATCTGGTACATAGCATCATAACATTAGCATTGCATAATTATAACTTAGTACACACAGATTGCAATCATGTTCTGCAGGATGAATCAAAATTTCCCAACATTGGTAGAACTATAAGTGTCTATATTTACAAAAAGCCCATATAATTTATTAAAGAAAAAAAATTTTATAGGCATATGCTGTTTTACTGTGCTTCACTTTATTGTGCTTTACAGATATTGCGTATTTTACAAATTGAAGATTTATGACGGCCTTGAATTAAACAAGTCTATCAATGCCATTTTTCCAACAGCATATGCTAATTTTGTGTCTCTGTGACATTTTGGTAATTCTTGCACTATTTCACTTTATTATTATTATGTCTGTTATAGTAATCTGTCATCAGTGATTTTTGATGTTACTGTCGTAATTG
The DNA here is from genome assembly GCF_041146395.1 of Eulemur rufifrons. Classification (NCBI taxonomy): domain Eukaryota; kingdom Metazoa; phylum Chordata; class Mammalia; order Primates; family Lemuridae; genus Eulemur; species Eulemur rufifrons. The sequence continues at coordinate 26,330,329 of NC_090997.1, read as the reverse complement.
TTTTGGGACATCACAAACTGCACACATATCATGAAAGATGGCAAACTTAATTGATAAATATTGTATATGTTCTGACTACCCCTCCAAATGGCCATTCCTCTGTCTCTCTCCCTCCCCTCAGGTATCCTTATGTACTGAGACACAAAAATATTGAAATTAGGCCACTTAATAACCCTACAATGGCCTCTAGGCATTCAAATGAAGGAAGAATCCCATGTCGATTACTTTAAATAAAAAATAAGAAATGATTAAACTTAGTGAGGAAGGCATGCAGAAAGTTGAGATAGGCTGAATGCTAGGCCTCTCCTACCAAACAGTTATCCAAGTTGCAAATGCAAAGTGTTTGCAGAAAATTGAAAGTGCTACTCCAGTGAACATGTAAATGATAAGAAAGCAAAATAACCTGATCATTGATATGGAGAAAGTTTTAGTGGTCTGGATAGAAGATCAAATCAGCCACAACATTCCCTTAAGCCAAAGCTTAATCTAGAGCAAGGCCCTAATTATCTTCAATTCTATGAAGGCCAAGAGAGGTGAGGAAGCTACAGAAGAAAAGTTTGAAGCTAACAGAGGCTGGTTCATGAAGTTAAGAAGTCTCCATAACATAAAAGTGCAAGGTGAAGCAGCAAGTGCTGATGAAAGATCTGCAGCAATTTATCCAGAAGATCTAGCTAAGATCACAGATGAAGGTGGCTACACTAAACAACAGAATTTAAATGTGGATGAAACAGCCTTCTATTGAAAGATAGTACCATCTAAGACTTTTATAGCTAGAGATGAGAAGTCAATGCCTGGCTTCAAATGACAGGCTGAGTCTCTTGTTAGGGGATACTGCAGCTGGTGACTTTAAGTTGAAGCCAATGCTCATTTACCATTCAGAAAAATTTTAGGACCATTAACAATTATACTACATTTCCTCTGCCCATGCTTTATAAATGGAACAACAAAGACTGATAAGCTCTGTTTAGAGCATGGTTTACTGAATATTTGAAGCCCACTGTTGAAATTGACTAAGGAATAAAAAAGATTCCTTTCAATTATTACTGCTAGTTGACAATGCATCTAGTCACCCAAGAGCTCTGATGGAAATGTACAAGGAGATTAATGTTGTTTTCATGCTTGCTGACACAGCATCCATTCTACAGCCCATGGATCAAGGAGTAATTTCAAACCCCAAGTCTTATTATTTAGGAAATACAGTGATTCCTTTGCTGAATCTGGGTGAAGTCAATTGACAACCTTCTGGAAAGAAATCACCATTCCAGATGAAACATTGTAATTTCTGGGAGGTCAAAATATCAACATTAACAAGAGTTTGGAAGAAATTGATTGCAACCCCTCACAGATGACTTTGAGGGGTTCAAGACTTCAGTGGAAGAAGTCAATGCAGATGCGGTAGAAACAGCAAGAGAACTAGAGTTAGTAGTGAAGCATGAAGATGTGACTGAATTGCTGCAACTTCATGATGATCAAACTTGAACAGATGAGAAGTTGCTTCTCACGGCTAAACAAAGAAAGGGATTTCTTGAGATGAAATCTATTCCAAGTGAAAAGGCTGTGAACATTGTTGAAATGGCAACAAAGGGTTTAGAATACTACATAAACTTAATCGACAAAGTAGCAGCAGGGTTTGAGAGGATTGACTCCAATACTGAAAAAAGTTCTCCTGTGAGTAAAATGCTACCAAATAGTATCATATGCAACAGAGAAATCATGAAAGGAGAGTCAATCAATGTGACAAACATCACTGTTGTCCTATTTCAACAAATTGCCACAGCTGCTTCATCCTTCAGCAACCCCACCTGATTACTCAGCAGTCATCAACACAGGGGTGAGACCCTACACCAGCAAGATTAGGACTGCTTGAAAGCTCAGATGATTGTTAGTATCTTTTAGCAATAAAATATTTTTATTAATGTATATGCATTGCTTTTTTAGACGTAATGTTACTGCACACTTAATAGACTATAGGATAAACATAATTTTTATGCACACTGGGAAACCAAAATATTTGTATGATTCACTTTATTGAGATATTTACTTTATTGTGGTGGTCTGGAACTAAACCTTCCATATCTCTAAGGTATGCCTATGTTTTTAGTTAGTTTTTATATCATGAGATCTGATGTTTCTTGGAGGATATTTTATCCTATATTTTGATTCTGGTGCCTGACAGCAAAGACATGCCCTTGATCAAGGAGAAAAATAGAAGTTTTAAATTATAATTTTGGTAATATGAGATGAAAAAAATTTAAAAAAGAATATATTAAGCACTTCTTTCTTTTTTAATAAAAGATTTAAAGCAGCTTATAAAGATGAATTAAATCAAAGATAAAATAAATCTAGAGAATGAAAAGTTAAGGGAAAATAGGGTCAAAAAATATTGTAAACAGCTTAATTATTTAGATTAGTACATATTATGCTTGCCAGGAGTGGGGCATAAATGTGATATTGAATTTTTGGCAGCTATTTGTGTGCATGTGTGTGCAAGAGAGAGAGAGAGAGAGAGAGAGAGAAAGAGAGAAAGAGAGACATTACAAACCTTAAATTTTAGAGTTTGTATTATAAAAGCAAACTGATTTCTGAAGGGATATATGATTACCCTTGACACTGAAATTTGAGTTTCACCATAAACCTGGTGGTATGTTTCTTAAAGCAGTTGGTGGCTTGATACTAAAGCACAAAAACACACTTAGAGAAAGAAAGAATGGATGTAATGGGACTGAGGTATGTGACCCTCTGATGATCTAGTTTATTTCAGGGATAGATTTTGAATTATCTAAACAATGAATAAATTGCATATCCATCTTGCTATATTACTGGAATAACGGATTGAATATCTATTAATTCCGTTTCTCTCTGCTGAGCTTTTGAAAGCCTTCTATTTAGTGACAGAGCTTTTAAAGTTATATTCCTTGACAGGCAGCTGGAATACTCACATTCTTTATAAAATAAGTGCACAGCCATGTGTTTTTAATAGTCAATTGAGCTGTGGATAGAACAAAAATTAAAGAACTCAGTTAAAGAAATGGGGAGAGAATTTACATACAATGGCATAGACCTAATTGGAACCAATTTCTGTGATGGACAATTTTTTACTTGATGGATTTCCAAAGAAGACAAAGGGACAATTATTTCAGTCATAAAAAACCCAAGACAAATGTACTCACATTTACACACAAATTCATACACAAATAGAACACCTAGAGAATACTGAGGTTGGAGTTATATGTTACTTATATACCTTCTAAGACAAACTAGTGATAAAATGTGCATGTGGATAATTAATTGAAGTGACTTGCATAGTATAGTGGGGTACCTTTCTAGTTTTCTTTGCTGTGTTTAAAAAAAATCAGATTTTTCCTTGCTTTTTTTTCTTTCAAAATGTTATGGGGATACAGTGTTTTTGTTATACTTGAGTCAAGGTAATATGTGTGCCCATCCCCCACATAGTGTTCATTGTATCCGTTAGGTAGGTTTTCTTTTCTTTTTTTTTTTTTTTCTTTTTTTATTTATTTATTTTTATTTATTTTTTTTTATTTCTTTTTATTTTTATTTTTTGTTTGTTTTTCAGCTCATTAAGGGGGTACAAAAGATCAGGCTATATACATTGCCCATGCCTCCCCATCCCCCCGAGTCTGAGCTTTAGTTGTGTCCATTTCCTAGACAGTGCACATCACTCTCATCATATAGGTGTGCACTCCTCCCCTCCCCCCACCCCATCCCCCCCAGAGAGAACTTCAAACGTGTCCATTCCCCAGGCAGTGCACATCGCACTCATCAAGTAGGTATACACCCATCCCTTCCACCCAGCCCCGACCTCTGTCCAATACCCAATTGGTGTGAAACCCAAATGTGCACTCAGGGAAACCAGTTTGCTGGTGAGTACATGTGTGCTTGTTTTTCCATTCTTGGGATACTTCACTTAATAGAATGGGTTCCAGCTCACTCCAGGAGAACCAAAGAGATGCCATATCGCCATCATTTCTAATAGCTGAGTAATATTCCATGGTATACATATACCACATTTTGCTAATCCATTCATAAATCGATGGGCATTTGGGTTGTTTCCACATCTTTGCGATTGTGAATTGTGCTGCTATAAACATTCGGGTGCAGGTGTCTTTTTTATAGAATGACTTTTGTTCTTCTGGGTAGATGCCCAGTAATGGGATTGCTGGATCGAATGGTAGGTCTACTTGAATCTGTTTAAGGTATCTCCACATTGCTTTCCACAGGGGCTGCACTAGTTTACAGTCCCACCAGCAGTGTATGAGAGTACCTGTCTCTCCACACCCACGCCAACATGTATAGTTTTGGGACTTTTTGATAAAGGCCGTTCTCACTGGAGTTAAGTGATATCTCATTGTGGTTTTGATTTGCATTTCCCTGATGATTAGAGATGTTGAACACTTTTTCATATGTTTGTTAGCCATTTTTATATCTTCTTTTGAAAAATTTCTATTCATGTCCTTTGCCCACTTTTTGATAGGGTTGTTCGATTTTTTCTTACTGATTTTCCTGAGTTCTAAATAGATTCTTGTTATCAGTCCTTTATCTGATGTGTAGTATGCGAAAATTTTTTCCCATTCTGTAGGTTGTCTATTTACTCTTGTGACTGTTTCTTTGGCTGTGCAGAAGCTTTTTAATTTGATCAGGTCCCATTTATTTATTTTTGTTGCTGCTGTGATTGCCTTAGGGGTCTTCCTCATAAATTCTTTGCCTAGGCCAATGTCTGTAAGAGTCTTACCTACGTTTTCTTCTAGAATTCTAATAGTTTCTGACCTAAGGTTTAAGTCTGTTAACCACCGTGATTTGATTTTTGTGAGGGGTGAGAGCTGTGTGTCCTGTTTTAGTCTTCTACATGTGGATATCCAGTTTTCCCAGCAGCATTTATTAAATAAGGAATCTTTTCCCCAGAGTATGTTTTTTTCTGCTTTGTCAAAGATTAGATGGCTATATGAGGATGGTTTTATATTTGGATTTTCTGTTCTGTTCCACTGGTCTGTGTCTCGGCACTTGTGCCAGTACCAGGCTGTTTTTAGAACCACAGCCTTGTAGTAAAGTTTGAAGTCTGGCAAATTAATACCTCCCATTTTGTTTTTGTTGTTTAATATTGCTTTTGCTAAACGGGGTCTTCTCTGGTTCCATACAAAGCATAAAATTATTTTTTCTATGTCTGTGAAAAAAGATGTTGGTAATTTAATAGGGATTGCATTGAATCTGTAGATAACTTTGGGCAGTATAGACATTTTAACAATGTTGATTCTACCGATCCATGAGCATGGTATGGTTTTCCACCTATTTACATGTTCTGCGATTTCCTTCCTCAGAGTTTCATAGTTCTCCCTATAGAGGTCCTTTACTTCCTTAGTTAGATATATTCCTAGATATTTTATTTTCTTTGTTGCTATTTTGAAGGGTATTGAGTCCTTAATTTGGTTCTCCGTTTGACTGTTATTGGCGTATATGAATGCCTCTGATTTGTGTGTATTGATTTTGTATCCTGAGACTTTGCTGAATTCATTAATCAATTCCAGGAGTCTCTTGGTTGAAATCTTGGGGTTTTCTAGATATAACATCATATCATCAGCAAAGAGTGAGAGTTTGATCTCTTCTGTCCCTATTTGGACTCCCTTGATTCTGCTCTCTTGTCTGATAGCTCTTGCAAGGACTTCCAATACTATGTTGAAAAGTAATGGGGACAGTGGGCAGCCTTGTCTGGTTCCAGTTCGAAGTGGGAGTGGTTTCAGTTTTTCCCCATTCAGTATGATGTTGGCTGTGGGTTTGTCATATATGGCTTGTATCATTTTTAGATAGGCCCCGTCTATGCCTATTTTTTTGAGTGTTCTTATCATAAAAGGGTGTTGAATTTTGTCGAATGCTTTTTCTGCATCTATTGAGAGTATCATATGATCTTTATTTTTGCTTCTATTTATGTGATGAATTACATTTATAGATTTGCGTATGTTAAACCATCCCTGCATCTCTGGGATGAAGCCCACTTGGTCGTGATGGATTATTTTTTTGATAAGCACTTGGATTCGATTTGCTAGAATTTTATTGAGAATTTTTGCATCTATATTCATAAGAGAAATTGGTCTATAGTTCTCTGTTTTAGTTGCATCCTTTCCTGGTTTTGGTATCAGGATTATGTTGGCTTGGTAAAAAGTGTTGGGGAGAATCCCATCCTTCTCTATATTGGAGAATAGTTTATGTAGGATGGGCACCAGTTCTTCTTTGTAGGTATGGTAGAATTCAGGTGTGAACCCATCTGGTCCAGGGCTTTTCTTTTTGGGAAGGTTTTTTATTGCTGTTTCGATTTCAGATCTAGATATCGGTCTATTTAGGAATTCTACTTCTTCCTGGTTGAGCCTGGGAAGGCTGTGTGTTTCTAGGAATTTGTCCATTTCCTCCAGGTTTTCTAATTTGTGTGCATAAAGATTTTTGTAGAATTCATATATGGTATCCTGTATCTCTGTGGCATCAGTCGTGATTACTCCTTTTGTGTTCCTGATGGAGGTTATAAGAGATTTTTCTTTTCTGTTCTTGGTTAGTCTAGCCAGAGGTGTGTCAATTTTGTTTATTTTTTCAAAGAACCAACTTTTGGTTTTATTAATCTCCCTTATGGTTTGATTGTTGTCCTTTTCATTTAGTTCTGATTTAATCTTAATAATTTCTCTCCTTCTGCTGGGTTTGGGATCGGTCTGTTCTTCCTTCTCCAGCACTTTGAGTCTATTCATTAGATTGTCTAATTGTAAGTTTTCTGTCTTTTTGGTATAAGCATTTATGGAAATAAATTTTCCTCTCAGGACTGCTTTAGCTGTGTCCCACAGATTTTGATAGGTTGTATCTCCTTTGTCATTTAATTCAAAAAATCTTTTGATTTCCGACTTGATTTCTTCATTTATAAAATGATTGTTCAGGAGAAGGTTATTTAGCTTCCATGACTTTGAGTAGAAGTGAGGATTTCTGTTAGGGTTCATTGTTACTTTTATTCCACTGTGATCTGAGAAGATGCATGGTATAATTTCTATATTTTTAAATTTTTTAAGGCATGCTTTATGACCTAAGATATGGTCAATCTTGGAGAATGTCCCATGAGCTGATGAGAAGAAAGTATATTCAGTGGTTTTTGGGTAGAATGTCCTGTAGATATCAGTCAGGCCCATTTGTTCGAGCGTTGTATTTAAGTCCACTATTTCTTTGTTTATTTTTTGTTTGGAAGATCTGTCCTGAACTGTCAGAGGCGTGTTAAAATCTCCGGCTACTAACGTGTTGTTATCTATCATTTGGTTGAGATCAAGTAGGGTTTGCTTTATGAATCTGGGTGCACCTAGGTTGGGTGCATATATATTAAGTATAGTTATGTCTTCTTGTTGAATTGTACCCTTCACCAGTATATAGTAACCATCTTTGTCTTTCTTTACTTTTGTTGATTTAAAAACTACGTTATCGGAGATTAGAACCGCCACGCCAGCTTTCTTTTGGGTTCCATTTGCTTGGAATATTGATTTCCATCCTTTTATCTTCAGCCTAAATGCATCCTTGCAGGTTAGATGAGTTTCCTGAAGACAGCAGATACTTGGCTTATATTTTTTTATCCATTGGGCCAGTCTATGTCTCTTGAGTGGGGAATTCAATCCATTCACATTTAATGAGAGAACTGATAGGTGAGACAGATTGCTTTTCCTCAAGTTGGGTTGAATTTCATTGATCTGTTTTCTCTCTTGAGCCATTATGATAACTGGGTTTTTATATTTATCTCTTGATTAGTGTTACATTCGAGGGTCCTTCTTGTGCTGGACCATGTGTAACTCTGTTTTGAGTACTTCTTGGAGAGCTGGTCTTGTCTTGGTGAATTCCCTAAGTTTTTGTTTATCTGAGAATGTCTTAATTTCACCTTCATATATAAAACTGAGCTTAGCTGGATACAGGATTCTAGGCTGGGCATTATTCTGTTTCAGAAGAGTGAGAATGGGGCCCCAATCTCTTCTTGCTTGTAAGGTTTCAGTTGAGAAATCTGGCGTGATTCGGATGGACTTTCCTTTGTATGTTACTTGATTCTTTCTCCTTACAGCTCGAAGAAGGGCCTCTTTAGTGGATATTTTGGTCAGTCTAATGACTACATGACGTGGTGTCTTCCTATTTGGTATGAATCTCCCAGGGGTTCTTTGAGCTTCTTGAACCTGTATATCTAGAGATTTGGCTAGGCCTGGGAAATTTTCCTCAATTATATCTTCAAATAGTTTATTCAACCCTTGCTTATTGTCTTCTTCACCCTCAGGAATGCCGATAACTCTGACGTTAGGCTTCTTCACATAATCCCACATTTCTTGTAGACTGTGGTTAATTCTCATGTTTGTTTGTTTCAGCTCTGTAACTGACTTATTTAATTGGAAAGTGTTGTCTTCGATCTCTGAGATTCTTTCTTCTGTTTGATCTACCCTGCTCTTGAGACTTTCCACTGTGTTTTGTAGCTCCTTGAATAAATTCTTCATTTCCAGGAGTTCAGTTTGATTTTTCTTCAGTATTTCAATTTCTTTGGTGAATTTTTCTTCCAAGTCCTGGATCTTTTTTGTGGTTTCTTTATGTTGATTATCCATTTTTACTTGCATGCTGTTCAGCGTGTTTATGATCCATGTTTGAAATTCTTCCTGTGACATGTTGCTATTTGGAATCTGGTTTGTGTTAATTGGTGGTGAACTAGTAATCCTCTTTGAGGGTGAAGTTTCAGCTTGATTCTTTATACTTCCAGAGTTCTTTCGCTGAGCCCTTCCCATCTGGATGAATCCTTAAGATTCCTTCTTTCAGCTTTAGTCTGGAAAGGGGCAGGCCGTGAGCGCCAGGTAAGCTGCCTCCTCTGTCGCTAGGGGGAGCCCTTCGCGTGTTGTTCAGGATTTTGCTACCTCTGCTGGGGGGGCTGCTCCTCTTCCTCTCCCGAGGTGGTTTCCGTCTCTCTCTCAGTCCTTTCTCGCTCTCTCTCTGTCCCACGCTGATTCTCCGTGGGTTCACACCGCCGTTCTTGTGGGAGAGTGAACCTCTAGCGTTGTGGCAGTCCGAGACCCATGCCTTCCACTCCGGGAGCACGAATCCAGGAGGTCACCACCATTCCGCCATCTTCCTCCCGACCATCCGTTAGGTAGGTTTTCACCCATCCCATTCTCCCCTCTCCCTCCTGACTGATTTCCACTGAGTTTTACTTCCCTCTGTGCACATGTGTGCTCATTGGTTAGTTCCAATTTAATAGCAAGTACATGTGGTGTGTGTTCTCCCATTCTTGAGATACATCACTTAGAATAATGGTTTCAAGTTCCACCCAAATTGCTGCAAAAGGCATTAATTCATCCTTTTTTATGGCCGAGTAGTACTCCATGGTATACAAATAATGTCTTTTATTAATCCACTCATGAAATGATGGGCACTTGGGTTGAATACACATCTTTGCAATTGTGAATTGTGCTGCAATAAACATTTGAGTATAGGTGCCTTTTGGATAAAATGACTTTTTTTCCCTTTGGGTAAATACCCAATAGTGGGATTCTTGGATCAAATGGTAGGTCTACTTTTAGTTCTTTGAGAACTCCCCATAGTGTTTTCCATAGAGGTTGTACTAATTTTCAGTTCCACCAACAGTGGCTTTCCTTTCTCTCTGCATCCAGCTAGCATCTATTATTGCTTTTGGACTTTTTAATAAAAGCCATTCCAATTGGACTAAGGTGATATCTCATTATGGTTTTAACTTGCATTTCCCTGATGATTAGTGATGTGGATAACAACCCATTTAATCTTTATAAAAACATACATATGATAAACATAATAGTCAAAGAACTTGCATTAGAACATCTAACATATCAAAATATAGGAAGCAAGTTAAAAACATGGGTCAGTTTCCATTCCTTTTTTGGTATCATAGTGATGTTCTTTTGAAATATTGCATTTAAAATAATGTTGGTAATGCATATTACTTTCCATCTCTCTGCTAGTTGACACTGAGACATTCTTTGTTTGAGAAAGGAAGATAGAGCCAGAGAAAAGGAACACAGACATTACAGGCAGCTTTGCTTTTCCAATATAGGTTTTAACACCCAGAGCAGGAAAAAGAGTCTTGAAAGTGATTTCTTTTGCAGAAGTCAGAATTTTGAAGGAATAAAGGCTTATGGTCCTCTAAACCAGAGTAAGGAGAATGCACTTCATGACCTAAGGGAAGTTTCCTAGCATGCGGAACAATGATGGCTCCTTTTTAGCCTGGAAGAGATAAACTGGGGTAGAACAGCCAGTGAGAGAGGTAGACTTAGATGATACAGATCTTAGAATTCACTTCATGCTGGGATTGTATATCAGATTTTTCTTGTTTACTGAAACCCCTAAAAGAGGAGCCCTACACACCAGTGGATTAATTGCTGGCCTATGTGCCAGGGAGTAGGGGCATCAGCCATTGGTAAGGAGATTCCATAGCAGAGGAGCCCCCAAATTTGAATGTGGACAGGACATAAAACTTTGCCCTACAGGATAGCGCTCCCATCAGAGCTTGAAGAGCGCTGAGCTAGAAAGTACAGTATACGTGTTTGAGGGCTTGAGTTATGCCAGGGATGAGGAGTGGTCAGGCGGTGGGGTGTTGTCTTTGTACAATTGATTGTCCTAAAGAAACAGACCACATATTACACCTACCACAATAACTATGTATGAGTGATACGAGGACAGACACTATCAATGCAAAGCATTACATCATTATACCCTATTACAAATTTTCTGATTCATGTGGATCTATCCTTCATTACATAGACTTGTCACAATTTCATTGCAGGTTCAATATGATTAGGTGTAGCCACAAATCTTTAGTAAGCCTGTGGAGGTTGGGGTCATAACTGATTTCTGCCCACAGCATCAAAGAACAAACAAAAGTAACTGAGAGCTGATAACAATCCTATACTATTCACAACAGATGTCTTTATAAGGCAATACATAATAAAAGAAATGATCTTTAGTGTAGTATTTATGTTTAAGGACTAGCTGCTACTTGTGTAATCCATTGGCTTGAGAGATTTGGAATTTAACAAAAGCAAACATTTCAGCATTTTATAATTTCCTAAAATTTCTTATACTTGCATAGTTTTTGAATAGGCAGAATATACAGCACAAATTTCAAAAGGAACAAAAGGTATATGGTAAAATATAATACTCCCTCCTTCCTAATTTCCCAATCGTCTTGTTTCTTTCTCCAAAGGTAGTTACTATTACCAGGTTTCTGTCACTTCTTAGTCATTTGCTTTGCATATTGACTTCATCTAATCTGGGTCCTGGCTTCATCACTTGAGAGAGAAAATATCTTGCTTAAGGCATTAAGTCACTAACTCCAATAGATGTTCAAAACATACCTCTTCTTGGATCTTACAATAGCGATCAATCTCGTTGATTCCTGTTCTTCTTGGCAAGCTCCATTTCCTTTTTTTAGGAGGAGGTTTGAAGTCCTAAGGTTGGGTCATAGGACTTCTACTCTCCCTTAGGTAAAATCATCCATACCTGCAGATTCAATTACCATCAGACATAGGTGATTCACATTTTTAATTCATGCTCAAGTTTATATCCAATTTTTCACCGAACAGTTTCTCTTGGGTAGCCTAAAGCCATCTTAAAGTTATCATGTACAAAACTAAATTCAGGGCTTTCTCCTCCAAATTTGATCTTCTACCATTTTTCACACCTCAATGAACAGCATCATATTCCAGAATCCTTAGAGCAATATTTGATACTTCCCCCCCCTTTATCTCATTATATTCAATTCCTTGGTATACTTAGTTCCTTATCTCCTTAATATTGATAGTCCTGCTTACTTTCTACGTTCAATTACAATTATATTGCCCATGCTGCTTTCCTCTTTCACCTGTATTACTGCAATCACCAATCACCTATATGTTCAACTTATGCATACTCCAAACTCTGCTCTTATTTGATGCATATTTCAAGCTGTTCTTTTTCAAATTACAAACTTGATCATGTTAGCCTCTTTCCTCAAATAATTTAATATTTTGTCTTTGTCATTAGAATTAAGCCAAAGCTTCATAAAAGGGCTTAGGAGGCTCCACGTGATCTAGTTCCTACCTGTGAAAACATTTCCAGCCAGATCAGAGCAAAGCCCCTCTTCTGGGAGATGCACTTCTCTGGGAGTTTCTAACCATGGTTTAAGGTATTTTTAAGCATTTAAGCATTTTTTGTTTATTTGTTTCCCATTCACTGATAACATGTTATTGAATATCATTTGATGCAGGGAGACTTCTTCCATTACTGGCTTTACACATAGAGCTCTGTGGATTCAACTCTACTCTTTGAGGAGAACCCCAAATCCTAGACTCTCAGGTATATATACAGGGACAATTTCCTTGTGATTACTAAGGATTTCCATTATAATTTATAGCTTTGGCTTTAAGTTTCCTCTTTTTTTTTTTTGGCACTTGAAAATTTTATACCACTTCCTTCAAGAAATAAGAAATATATTTAAAAATATTTGACAATATTTTAGGTAGCATGGTACAATATGTTTTCTTTGTCTCATCAGTTGTAAGTCCATGGGTGGGTCTCTGGTGTGGAAACTTTTTGTCTTCCTGGATAAATCCTGCTTAGACATGATCAGCTATTTACTTAACACCCTTTGAACTTGGTTTTGAAACATTTTATTTAATGTATTCACACCCAAATTTGTCAGTGTGATTAACCTAGTCTTTTATTTAGTTTTTTTTAAATACATTTTTGGAATCAACATTATATTTTTGCCTGGTAGAATTGATTACCTAGCTCCTCTCACTTGCTCTAGCATAATTTAGTAAGTTGGAATATCTGTTCCTTGAGCTATAAAATGGTTTGTGCAAGTAGGGATATCTCTTTTCTAAACTTTTGGTAAAGCAATCTAGGCTTTCACGTTTTGTTTGTGTAGATCTCTGGCTCCTATTTCAGTATCTACTGAGGTTATGCTCTTATTAATATTGCTTCCACTTTCAACCAAGATGAAGTAACAGGAGCTGGATTTAGTCTCCAGCCTGAAACCACTAAAAAAGGTAACAAAATATATGAAGCAATGGTTTCCAGATATTGAACAGCAACCAATAAAAGACAACGATCCTGAGAGATGGGAAATAATTGAGGGGAACCTTGTAATCACCACAGTATATTACCTGAAGAGAGTTTCTTGAGCTTCACACACAGAGGGGAAACCCCAGAAGAGCAAGGTGGTCAATCTGAATTGATGAGACAGAGTTGGGAGGCTCGAGAGACAAAGGTGGCTATAGTTCACAGGGCAGAGTACTGGGGAGACAAGAGACACAGAGAGAGGTGATATCACTACAAATTCTACAGATATTGAAAGGACAATATGAAGATATTTGAAATAATTTTTTTTTTTTTTTTTTTTTTTTGAGACAGAGTCTCACTCTGTTGCCCCAGCTAGAGTGCCATGGCATCAGCCTAGCTCACAGCAACCTCAAACTCCTGGGCTCAAGCAATCCTCTTGCCTCAGCCTCCCGAGTAGCTGGGACTACAGGCACACACCACCATGCCTGGCTAATTTTTTCTCTATATATTTTTAGTTGTTCAGCTAATTTCTTTCTACTTTTAGTAGATACGGGGTCTTGCTCTTGCTCAGGCTGATCTCGAACTCCTGAGCTGAAACGATCCACCGGCCTTGGCCTCCCAGAGTGCAAGGATTACAGGCATGAGCCACTGAGCCCGGCCTATGAATAATTTTATGTCAATTAATACAACTCAGATAAAATGGGAAAATTCCTTGAACGATGAGCTATAGAGGATCTCTGAGCTATAGAGGCTCTCTTTGTCCTATACCAAACAGATTTAATTTGTAGTTTAAAAACTTCCTATAAAGAAAACTACAGTCCCATATGGCTTCACTGGTGAATTTTACAAAACATTTAAGGAAATGCTTACAAATCTACACAAATGCTTCTGAAAAATTGAAGAGGAGAAAATATATTCCCATTCATTCCATGAGGTCAGGTTGAAAATGATACTTTATCTTTTTTGTTGGTTTAGAATTTATTTCAAGATTTATCAGCATCTTCACAATGATAATTACTCCTGTAGAATTTTATCAGCACTATTCTAGTTATTGTTTTTCTGTTTTGTTTTTTAAGATATGATGCTCTCAGGATTTTATTTTAAATAGGCTCTTTCATTTGAGATTGCAATGGTGAACAGCATCTTGATGGATTTGAATCTGAAATTTCTTCAATTGTACAAAGTGGTGTGAGTTTGTAAAGTTTTTTAAAAATATGTTTAAATATTTTTGTTACTTGTGGAAATCAACATTAAACCCGATACATTAAACCCTATTATAAAGTATTCAATATTGAAGAAAGTTAAAATTCATTTCTTGTTCATTAATATTTAAGTCAATTATAACAAATTATAATCTAATTTGAAAGTGATGTAAACTTTATTTCTCATAAATTTCTCACTTTTTTATAATCTTAAAATATTCCATGAGTTTATTAAAATATATAAAATAAAGTGATATTCTTACAAATTATTGGTTTATAAAGTATTTTCATCTAGATTATAGTTATGAGTATTAAAATTATGCAATTTTCTTTGATAATTTAGGAAGAGTTCAGCCATATATGTTATTTTCTTTCAATAAAAATAAATATACAAACAGCAAAAATATCTATACTTGAAGAAGTCTCTTTTGGATAATTCTAAGCATGAATATTATAAGGAGAGGAAGAAAATGAACAAAGACATGTTACTAGCAATCAGAAAAATACTATTTACTATAACAATACAGACCTAATATTCTATTAACACTACGTGATACTAAATTTTAATAATCAAATTGATGTGTCATGTTTTTTTCACAAATTCTCAAATATAATAATTTTCATTTAACATGAGATGGCTAGTGTCAGTTTAGAAAATTTTACTTATATTTTATTCCTGCTGGTTAATTTTAAAAAATTTAGATTGACAGATAAAATTTTATGTATTTACCACGTACAACATTCAAGTATGTATACATTGCAGAATGACTAAATATACCTAATTAACATATGCATTACCTCACATAGTTATCATTTTTGTGGTGAGAACAGTTTACATTCACTCTGCTGGCGTTTTTCAAGAATACCATATATTATTAACTATAGTTACCATGTTGTACAATAGAACCTTGAACTTATTTGTCTTAGCTACTTGACATTTTTCAAACTTTGACGAACATCTCTTCAACACCACCTCCTGCATCGCCCCCATCTCAGCCTCTGATAACCACCATTGTACTCTCTGCTTCTATGAGATCAACTTTTTTAGATTCCACATGTAAGTGGGATCATGAGGTATTTGTCTTTCGGTGCCTGGCTTATTTCACATCACATAGTGTCCTCCAGGTTCATCCATGTTGTCATAAATGACAAAATTTTCTCTTTTTAAAATATTGGATAGAATTCCATTGTATATGTTAACATATACCACATTTTCTTTATCCATTAAGACATTGTTGGACACTGGTTGATTCCATATCTTGGAAATTGTGAATAGTGCAGCAATGAACATAGGAATGTATATATTATATCTCTTCAACATACTGATTTTATTTCCTTTGGATATATTCCCAAAAGTAGGATTGCTGAATCCTATGGTAGTTCTATTTTTAGTTTCTTGAGGAATCTCCACACGGTTTTCTATAACAGCTGTACATCCTACATTCTCACCAACAGTGTACAAGTGTTCCCTTTTCTCCACATCCTTGCCAACACTTGTTATCTTTGATGTTTTTAAATAATAGTCATTCTGACAGGTGTGAGGTGATATCTCATTGTGATTTTAATTTGCATTTTCCTGATGATTACTGATGTTGAGCATTTTTTTCATGTCTGTTTATTAATCATAATTATTAGCTATATGTCAGACATGACAAAAATAAAACCAATCATTTTATCCAGAAAATCATCTAAGGTTTTCCTTAGATTACTCTTTCAAGTCTTTCCAAATCTATTATTTATATTAAATTCTACGAAACATCTACTAAATATGTGTTGGACATATCATTTAACTTATACATTTTATATTTTATATGTTTACTAGTTTTTAGTTTGTATTGTAGCTCTAAAAATCTTTAAAAATGCTGAATTTTAATGA
Source organism: Eulemur rufifrons (assembly GCF_041146395.1). Lineage (NCBI taxonomy): Eukaryota > Metazoa > Chordata > Mammalia > Primates > Lemuridae > Eulemur > Eulemur rufifrons. The sequence continues at coordinate 26,314,186 of NC_090997.1, read as the reverse complement.
TGAGATATTTACTAATATTCTTTTGTAGCAAGTTCACACATACCATTTTGCTGATAAAAATCTTTTGTGCATTTAATTTGTAAACATTTCCTAAAAATTACTAAGTAGTTTACATGCTACATACTCTTCTTATTACAGGTGACACTTGAGCAACATTGGTGCTAGGGGCACCAACCTTCCCTCTGTGCCCCATGAGCAGTTGAAAATCAGTGTATAACTTTTGACTCCCTCAAAACTTAATTACCAGAAGGTTCCTGTTGATTGGAAGACTTACTGATACATAAATAGTTGATTAACACATGTTTTGTATGTTATATGTACTATTGTATTCTTATAATAAGGTAAGCTAGAGAAAAAATGTTGTTAAGAAAATTTTAAGGAAGAGAAAATATATTTGCTATTCATTAATAGGGAGTGGCTCATCATAAAGGTCTTCTTCATTGTCTTCACACTGAGTAAGCTGAGGAGGAGGAGAAAGTGGCGGGGTTAGTCTTGCTGTCTTAGGGGTGGCAGAAGTAGAAGAAAATCCATGTGTAAGTGGACCTGTATCATTCAAATCCATGTTTTTGAAGGGTCACTTGTGTATAGTAGAGTAGGCATCTTCATAATGGCAATACTTCAAAATATTCTGAATAAGATTTTACACCTTACCTGAAGATAAGGGTATTACTGTGAAGAAGAAGTGCTTAATTTCAAATTGTCATAAATCAGTAAAAAGCATAAGTGTTTGACCTAGCCGTTCCACATATGTGAAATAGTGCTATTTTATCAGTTTTACTTGCTTGGTCAGTTAGATGTGTTCTAATTTGGAATTAAGTTTTGCAGGGGGAGTGTTTCAGAGTATCTTTCCTATTGGAGTTACTACTTTACATTATTATTATTGAAAAGATATTTGCTTTTGTATTTGTAAGGTTTTTAATCAAATCAAAAGCAGTGTTTCAGTAGGAAGTTGACAATATGACAGCTCCTCCCCAAAGAAGGCCTTATGTATGTTAAGTGGATCAATATAGATTAATTATATTTTGAAAACTAAGATAAATAAAACAACATATTAACAAATGTGAGTGCAATATTTTGAGAATGAGTTTATTTTAATGAGAAAGTCAGATTTCATTAACAAAAGGAACATTTAATTATTATCTTGAACAATATTGTGCAGAAATGGAAAAATAGTAAACCTCATTACTAGTCTACAGATGTTTTGTGTAATTTTTAACTGTATGCAAAATTGATGATGCTTTGTTGTCTATAAACCAGTTGTCATATTTTATTAAGACATCTGTTAATTCTTTGTAGAAAAATATAGTAAAACCAGAATGTATTTAACCTAAATGCAAATTATAGAAATTCAGATTGTAGCCATTGAAAGAAAAACAGCAAAATAAAATATATGCTTTTTCTTTATTGGCAATGTACCTACAAATTTGATGCAAAGATTTCAGGAATAGCACAAGGAAATGTAAATTCTCTACCTGGAATATATATATTTTTTTCTCACCATACAAAAACCTTCCTTGTTCTGATCCTAGCTTGTTCCTAACTGCTTATATTATGTTGCCTCTGCAGAAACAAAGGCAGTGAATCAATCTGTTCTAAAATGTTTTTAATTTAATTTTTAAATTAAGTTTTTAAATTTCAAAATTTTAATTAAGGGGGTACAAGTGTTTTTGTCACGTGGATACCTTGTATAATGCTTAAGTGAGGGCTTTTGGTGTGTCTGTCACCAGAATATTGTTCATTGTACCTAGTAGGTAAGTTTTTATCTCTCACCCCATCTCCCACCCTCCCTACTTCTTACGTTTTTCATGTCCTTTATATTGCTTTGTGCCCATGTGTATCCATTGTTTAGCTCCTACTTATTAGTGAGAGCATATGGTGTTTGGTTTGACATTCCTGAGATACTTCACTTAGGATAATGGTCTCCAGTTCCATCCAAGTTACTGGAAAAGACATTATTTCATTTCTTTTTATGGCTGAGTAGTACTCCATGGTGTGTGTGTGTGTGTGTGTGTATAAACACATTTACTTTATCCATTAACAGGCAATTTGGAATGTGAATTGTACTGCAATAAACACTCAGGTGCAGGTGTCTTTTTTTTTTTTTTTCTTCAAATAAAAGACATCATTTCCTTTGGGTAGTTGCCCAGTAGTGGGATTGCTGGATTGAATGGTAAGTATACATTTATTTCTTTAAGAAATTTCCATACTGTTTTCCATAGAGGTCATGCTAATTTGCAGTCCCACCAAAAGTGTATAAACATTCCTTTTTCTCTGCATTCATGCCAGCATCTATTATTGACTTTTTAATAGTAGCCATTCTGATAGGGGTAAGGTGGTAACTTATTGTAGTTTTAATTTACATTTCCCTGATGATTAGTGATGTTGAGAATTTTTTCATATGTTTACTGGCCATTTGTCTAACTTCTGTTCATGTCTTTTGCCCACTTTTTGATGGGGTTGTTTGTTTTTTCCCACTTATTTGTCTGAGTTCTTTGTAAATTCTCAACGTTATCCCTTTGTCAGATATATAGTTTGCAAATGTTTTCTCTCAATTCATAGGTTGCCTATTCACTCTGTTAATTATATTGTCTGCTGTGCAGAAGCGTTTTAATTTAATTAAGTCCCATTTATTTATTTTTGTTGTTTATGCATTTGCCTTTGGGGTCTTAGTCATAAATTCTTTGCCTATGTCAATGTCTAGAAGAGTTTTTCCTATGTTTTTTTTTCTACATTTTTTTTTTTTTTATTGCATCTCAGCCTTTTGGCTAAGATCAAGTGTAGTATCTGTTCTTCTAGAATTTTTATGGTTTCATGCCTTACATTTAAGTCTTTTATCCATCTTGAATTAATTTTTGTATATGGTGAGAGATAGGGGTCCTGTTTCATTCTTCTTCATGTGACTATCCAATTTTCCCAGCACCATTTACTGAATATGGCATGTTTTCCCCAATGTATGTTGTCTGTTTTGTGAAAGATCAGTTGGTTGTAGGTAGATGGTTTAATTTCTGGGTTCCCTGTTCTGTTCCATTGGTCTATGTCTCTACTTTATACCAGTATCATGCCGTTTTGGTTACTATAGCTTTGTAGTATAATTTGAAATCAAGTAATATGATGCCCCTCTGATTTGTTCTTTTTGCTTAAGATTGCTTTGGCTATATGGGCTCTTCTTTTGGTTCCAAATGAAGTTTAGGATTATTTTTTTTCTAGATCTGTAAAATATAACATGGGTATTTTGATGGAAATTGTGTTGAATCTGTAAATCATTTTGGGCAGTATGGACATGGTAAAGATGTTGATTCTAGCAACCCATGAGTAAGAGTTTTTTTCCCATTTGTTTGTGTCATTTGCAATTTCTTTCATCAGTGTATAGTTCTTGCAGAGATCTTTCACCTCCTTGATTAAGTGTATTCCTAGGTATTTTATTTTCTTTATAGCTATTTTGAATGGTATTAGGTCCTTGGTTTGACTCTCAGCTTGACCGTTATTAGTATATAAAAATGCTACCGATTTGTGTACATTGATTTTGTAACCTAAGACTTTAATGAACTTATTTACCAATATTTAATCTTACAATATTAGGTTTATATTTTATTTTTAGATGAAGAATAAAAACTAATAGAAACTAAATGATATTTCAATAGCTGATATAATATAGTGAGTGGGTTTTATAAAGGCATATTGACATTTCACTCACTGACCAGATTAGTAAGGACTTTGGGTTAGCATCTTATTGGTGTGTGAACATTGACCAATATTAAGCTACGTAAACAATAATGGCTTGTAATAAAATCAGAGGCACACATTTTAATTAGTAACTAATTATTTAATCAGCATTTTATGATTAAACTGATATTTAAAGATAAAAGCCTTAGGCTTTTAAAATGAATATTAGGCTTTTTTATATATGTATATATGAAATCTTTAATTTAGAGAACTAAAAGTTTTTAATAGTTAATAAATTTGGTTTTATAATATGAAATCTGTAGAATACTTGTTAGCTACTTCATGAATATTTGTTGAATTAATGGATGATTTTAATATTGGTAGTCAATTGTAGTAGGTGCTTCAAAGTGGAATACACTATTTTAAGAATTAAAGAATTTTTTTTCCAGTGGACTTTTTCCATCCTTGTCTTATTTTTAAAATTTCAAAATATTAAAGCCGTACAAATGTTTTTGGTTACATGGATCACTTTTGTAATGCTTGAGTTGCAGCTATAGATATTCCCATCATCCAAATAGTGTTTATTGTCCCCATTAGGTAGGTTTTTGCCCCTCCTCTCCTCCCTTCTCCCCTCCTCCCCTTCCTCCCTTCTTGATTTTCACTGAATTTTACTTCCCTCTGTGCACATATGTGCTCATTGGTTAGTTCCAATTTAATAATGAGTACACATGGTGTTTTTCCATTCTTGAGATACTTCACTTAGGTGAATGGTCTACAATTCCAACCAAACTGTAGCAAAAGGCATTAATTCATCCTTTTTTATGGCTGAGTAGTACTCCATGTGTCTGTGTGTGCACTTGTATATATATATACATTTTATTATATATACACACACACATTTTATTAATCCACTTACGAATTGACAGGCACTTGAGTTGTTTCCACATCTTTGCAATTGTGAATTTTGCTGCCTTAAACATTTGAGTGCAGATGTCTTTTTGATAGAAAGACTTCTTTTCCTTTGGATAGATACCCAGTAGTGGGACTGCTAGTGGGGTAGGTCTGTTTTTCATAATATTTCTGACCACTAGATCTCATCTTTCCCATATCCCACACCAACACAAACATACTTTCAAATACAAGCACATAAACCCTTGTACCCAAACAAATTTAAAGGATGCATTAATGCGACTTTCAGTTAGTTGAAAACATGAAAACCATCGTCTGTCTAACAGATTCCATTCTTAAAGAAAGGATGCAGAGAGATATATATTTGTCACTGAGTTTTCCTTAAATTTGGAGGAGGTGGTAGACAGGTATGGAAACAAGGAAAGACTTTCAAATGTGTAGTAGGAGTCTTTTAGAGGACCAAACAAGTTGTATATAAGGGAGGCAAATCAAATTAAGTTGATTTGAGTGGGAGTGCTCAACACTGGTGATGTGATGTAAGCTGGTAACTCAGAGGAGGGCCACACAGTGGGTAAGAGGAAAGATTCAAGAGCCTGGCTGCTTGCATTTAAGTTTGGGTTCCACCACTTGGTAACTGTGTAACTTTGGCTAATTTCCCCATTTATAGAAAGGAACTGATAATATTGTCAAGATTAAAGGAGTGAATATACGTGTTTAAAGCTGTGCTGACATGTTAAATGCTATATTTTTATATATCTTTTTTTGCAAATTAAGGTCTATTTTTATAAAACTCTAAAGGAACTTGGCAAATAAGCAGTAGGAGATTGATCTGTTTTTTTCTTAGAGGGTTTGATTAAATGCTGATTGAAATTGGAGTTATCAAAAGAGCCTATTGATCAAATATGGAACATAATTCATAAAAATATGGAAATTATTTTGAAAATGTTTTGTGCCAGAGGCCATAAAGATCATGTGTCACTGAATTAAATGTACTCTTATGAAATATGCATATAAAATATATAGAAGATAGTGTTTGACTATATAATTAATTCTAATTTTTAATCATAAGTTTTACAAATATAGGAACCAAAAGATTACTTAGTTAGATAGTTCATTTTCCAGATAAGAAAATAAAGAATCAATGAAGGTAACCAATAATTCAAGGACACACAGTCACAAATCTGGAATAAGTTCTGGATCTTAGGTCAATACATTTTTTATTACAGCAGGCTGCCATTTAATCACAGAAGGGCTAACATTCGGTCCCCTAGCAGGAAAATAGAACTTGTAAATATTATTTATTTTAAACCCTTTAAATTTTGCTTTCTAATTTCTTAAAAGCATAGTAATTTTGTTAGTTATATACAAACTATAAATGTATTCTGCAATATAGAAAAGTACAAAAATTGCTCCTCCAATCAACTGAAGCCCTAATACTCCAAAATAGTCATTATTAATAGGAGATTAATACCTTTCCAGATACCTTTCTAACTATCAATATAGATGTAAAACCAGATAGCAAGATACATAAAAATTGTTTTATATAAATACTATAGTATTTCATATATATTTATATGGTTATATAGTTAATATCTATTTTACAATTAAGTCATAAATATATTTAAATTTAATTTGAATTTAACTTGGAAAAACAACTAATTGGAAACTAAAGAAATTGTTGAATTATAGTCTAGCTTCTCAAAACTTGATTTCTTAATTTTTTTTTTTTTTGAGACAGAGTCTCACTCTGTTGCCCGGGCTAGAGTGAGTGCCGTGGCGTCAGTCTAGCTCACAGCAACCTCAAACTCCTGGGCTTAAGCGATCCTACTGCCTCAGCCTCCCGAGTAGCTGGGACTACAGGCATGCGCCACCATGCCCGGCTAATTTTTTGTATATATATATTTTAGTTGTCCATATAATTTCTTTCTATTTTTAGTAGAGACGGGGTCTCACTCTTGCTCAGGCTGGTCTCGAACTCCTGACCTCGAGCGATCCACCCGCCTCGGCCTCCCAGAGTGCTAGGATTACAGGCGTGAGCCACCGCGCCCGGCCAATTTCTTAATTTTGATTCATGTCTTAGTTGACTGAATTTCATTATTACGTTATTGGGGGTTCTTGATTGCAAACATTGAAATTGGCTGGATAACATGAGAGAATAAATATATTCTAAGGGTACTGAGTAATTCAGAGATTTACAGAATGATCGGAGAACCAGGCTCAGACAGGAGTCAAGGGTGTCCAGGCAAGGACAAGATGCTGCTGTGTGATCAGTCTCCTGAGCATTTAACCATTTGCCACTTAGACACTTGCCATTGTTTTCATCATTGACATGACTGGATACACATTGTAATGCTGACAGACTTTGATGCCCCTACATATTTATTTCCATGCTTCTGGATATTTTTTCCCATATAACAATATACCTCTTCTTTTATCACAACGTCCATGCAAATATTGAAACGTCCTTATAACAGATACACGATTAAATACTCAGCTGTGGATGGGAGAAACTCTGCCACATTTATTGTACACGTCCATGATCCACTGTCAGGGGGTTGGGAAAGGGAGAAATCAATACTTTATGTTATGCAGGAGAGACTAGGGACAGGTCCAACCTAACCAGGATTTCTTTAAAAAGGAAATGGGTTCAGGTGCTAGGCATACAAATTGACAATTACCCACCAAAATAGTAAGGCTACTTTTTTTAAGCATTCAAAATTTCAGTGTTTTCTTTTTTTCTTGAGGATTGCTCTGTTACATTATACTTTTAGTACACTCTGAGTTGGCTATTTGTAAAATTCTTGATTTGCACTTGCCCTTTGAAGTTATTGCTCCATTATCATCGGTCATGAAGCATGGTACTAGTTCTCTTATCACATCTTCTCTATTCAAGATGACTTGTTTTTTTTCTTCCTAAGTATTGTTTATCCTTGAAAATCAACAAGAGAATGAGGAAATGTTTTTAATATAATATGATCCACATCTTTTTTCTTGAACATGATGTACCCTTTCAATCTGCAGATTTCATTTTTTCTCCTTTAATTTGTGTAAATATTCTCCACTGGAGGTGTGCATGGTCTTTGTTGAGGGACCTGGTTTTTTAAATGAATTTTGTGAAATATACTATGTCAGAGTTTAATACATCAAGTTGGAAATTTACCTTAGATCCATACTTTCCAAATTACTTTATCCTTAAAGTTTATTATGGACAATGATAAGTCATGGCAGTTATTTCTTTCTCTGTAGAGTTCTAGAAATTTTGTTAAAGCTAGGTTGAGGTATGTAGACTTTAATGACTTCCCATTTGATTCTTCCCACTCTTTACTCACTCTCTTGTGTTTCTTTTCTTCCATTTTTGGAGGTATTATAAAACATTACCAGATTTTGTCTTCCTCTAAGTTCCTGGGAAGTATGGGTAGGTTTAAGAGCCTATACCTTCTGTTTCATTTTTTTACCTCCATTTTCCTCCCCAAATTTAGTTCAGGAAGTTATATCTCTTTTCTTTGTATCTGGTTCTTGCAGATAAAATTTAAACTTTTTTGCCTATTACTCTCCCTTTCAATTCCATGCAGTGATTGAGAAAGAATGTTTGTGATTTATCTTCACACTGCTATTTTTACTAAGAATGTAGATCTCCTCAAGAATTGTGCATGGGCCGGGCGTGGTGGCTCACGCCTGTAATCCTAGCACGCTGGGAGGCAGAGGCGGGAGGATCACTTGAGGTCAGGAGTTCAAGACAAGCCTGAACAAGAGCAAGACCCCATCTTTGCTAAAAACAGAAAGAAATTATATGGACAGCTAAAAAAATATATATAGAAAATTAGCGGGGCATGGTGGCTCATGCCTGTAGTCCCAGCTACTCGGGAGGCTGAGGCAGAAGGATCTTAAGCCCAGGAGTCTGAGGTTGCTGTGAGCTAGGCTGATGCCACGGCACTCTAACCTGGGCAAGAGAGCAAGATGCTGTCTCAAAAAATAAATAAATAAATAAATAAAGAATTGTGTGTGTGTGTGCGTATTGCATTAACTTTGTTATTACAACCGTAAGTTAATTTTTCTTTATAATTAAAGGGTTTCAATGTTCATAGTCAGGTCTTGATATGGTTAATAAGTCTTGACCTTCCTATTTTTTGTTAATACATTGTGAGTATGAAGTGTGTACTTAAGTGTTGGAATTTTCTTTTGGGAGGTTATGCAAGGGAATGTTTTCTGGAATGTCTTCTAAAAAGATGAGGATGTCATTTATAGCTTTCTCTCCTAAATGAGAACCATTATAGATTAGACACTGTACATCAGGCGTGTTCTGATCTCTCAGTAGGCCTGGCATATCTTTAAAAATGCTTTTACCATTTATAGAAGGTCGTTAATCTTTCTTTATACACTTGTTTAATGTTGCCTTTAAACATAGTCTTTATTGAATGATTTTTAAAAGAGATTTGCCTTCCTTCCTATTGTCTGAAAACTACTTGCTTTCTACTTACTACTCAGCTAAGAACTGATAGAGCTGAAGCTCTCTATAAAAACACTATTTGCATTCCATTGACCTACAAATTCACCTTTTAAGTGCTCTTTAGACTTCCAATAAATAGTTTTATGTTAGTATATCTCAAAATCTTTTCTAGATTATTTATCCTAATAATATTGTTACTCAGCAGGATATTTTAAAGAAATTTTAATATTACTTTAGTATAAAATTAACTATATTTTAGGGTGTAAAATTCTGATTCATTTGAAAACTAAATTATATTTATTGTGATCCCTTTTTCGATGTGTCAGTTTGACTAGTCTACAGCCCCCAGTTATTCAATCAAACACACAAATCTATACGCTTTTGTGATGAAATTTTACAAATATGCTTAATATCCCTAATCAATTGGCTTTAAGTAAGGGCAATATAAGAGTGATTATCCTGGATAATTTGAATGGGTCTCACTTAATCAGTTGGAGGCCATAAAAATAGAGAATGTAGGGGGGTGGAGAGAGAGAGAAAGAGAGAAAACACCACCTTTGCTGCCTGTGGACAATAGCTTCGGTCTGTGCCGGAGAAGTTCCACCTTGCTTGAGATCTTTCCTTACTGTCTGCCTATGGGTTTTGGACTTGTGTAGCCAGCTCCCCCCATTGCATGAGCTACTTTTGAAAAATAAATATCTTTATACATCTTTTATCAAATCTGCTTCTTTGGTTAATTTTTGACTATACAATTATGGGTTTTTTAGAAGTTTTATGATAATGTCATAAAATGAAGCAAACTCTATGAAAATTTAAGCAAAAAGAAAAATATTAAGACTACAGAATGGTAACTTTTGAAGCAAACTCTCAAAGCCTGTACAGTCTACTTGTTAAGTGACATAGTAATTTTTTAAACTACCTCTTAAAGAATAGTATTGCACATATTTTTAACATTGAAGTTTGGAGGAAGCGTCTTGATTGCATAATCCACTGATGTTCGAATCATGCTTTGTGAATTCTAAGAGTAGCGGGGAATCTACTATTCTAGTTAGAGGTGCCAGTAAGAGGCAAAAGCTGCAGGGCTTGAGCTGATGGGGCTCTGGGTCCCCTCCCTGCTCTACCCAAGTAGTTCTTTATTTATTTAATTTACAAATAGGGCTTCTGTGTATGATTTTGTTTGAAAACCACTGGTCTAATTTATACCATATATATAATCTATGTATATGTTAACATTATATATAGATTATATATATATATATGACCAACACAAACCCAAGAAAAGTTAAGTGGGCAGTCTAAATCTCATATTTAGCAGAGGTGAAATTAGAACTCATATCTTCTGATTCCAAACCAAGAGCACAGTTTATTTATTTTCCAATGCTGCTATAAACTATAATAGTAAATTTTTCCATGACAGGATCTATGTGTTATGCATATATGTACATTGGAGATTTTAAATTTAATGGCACAGGCAAAAAGGACACACATATCCAAATTACTATGTGAATGACACTATAATGCAGGAAATAAATACTATTGCATTTGAGAAGAATTAAAAATCAGTGTGAGGTACAAGGCTTTATGGACAAGTTTGAATTTGTACTAAGTCTTAATGTTTTGCTAGCATTTTAATATTCAGTAATTAAGAGGCAGAGAATTATGCACATATGTACTGTAAAAACAGTGGAAAAAATTTATTCGTATTTTCCCCTAACAAAAATTAATTTAGTACCTCCTATGTCCAGGTACTATTCATGGCATGCAGTACACACTGATGATGATTATAAAAAAGAAAAATACTTGCCCTAAGAGGCTTACATTCTCTAGATGTAATTGATAATTACATCGCCAAACTTGTTGGGTTAGAAAGTTGGAATTAAAGAGCAAAAAGAGTAAAGAAAGAAGAATGGTTAGGACTTAGATTGTGAAGGGTCCAGAAAGCCAGGTTGTAGCACCTGAAATATGACCCTGGCAATGAGGTGGAGAAATGGAGACCAATTGAAAGTAATTGCAATCTTGTAAAGGGGAAATGACCAGTAAATAAAGTGGGTCAAGTAGCATATTAGTTTTCTGCTGCAGCTGTAATGAATTTTCATAAACTCAGTGGCTTAAAGCTGCACAAATTTATTATCTTATAGCTTTGTAGGTCAAGAGTCTGACATGAGTCTCACTGGGCTAAAACCAAAAGCAGGGCTGCCTTCCTTTCTGGAGGCCCTAGGGGACAATCTGTGTCCTTGACTTTTCTAGCTTTTAGAGGTGAACTGGGATCAAATCTGTCCCCACCCAGGGCATTATCTGTTCCACACATTTGAGCTCTATGGAATTTTTAAGAGGTTCCCCACTGGTGCTCACACCTCAGCATCATTGCCTCAGAAGACCCAGGGCAAGAAATAAGAATCGGGAAGTACAGGCCAGATACCAGGCACTGCCAAGTTGCACCTGTGTGAAGCTAGTGGCAGCCTCTGTGAAATATATTGCTGTAGTCGTGGCTAGATTAATAGGGCAAGAGGATTTGATTTTGATGTGATTCATAAAGGTGTGCAGTACAGCCAATATATTGCACCATTCAGGACTATTGTGCCCTTCATTAGGTCCAGTCTACTACATAGAGTCTTATTCCAGGTGGTAGCCAGCGACAATATTTACAAATACTTAAGGAAAGATGATTACTATAACAAACCACAGTCCTTACTCCTGTCGCTGGTCCTGAGGCTGTTAACTGCTTTAAATGATCTACCCTCTTCCATTACTGATTCAGGATATTCCCTACCTTTACATGGCATTTGAGCAAATAAGTGTTGCTGTCCTGGGGTGGCACCTGGACCCTCATTCCTAAATGTTCTGAGCTCTAAGTTAATTCATTGTTTTTTGTGCCATGATTTTTTAAGTAGCCCTCTAACCATTATCTTTGGGCATACAAAGATCAAAGGTCACTTTGGTGAAGCCCCTGGAAGGCATATGGACTCCTCCCATCTCTCAATCTTAGTAGCAACTGTGTGTCCTCCTGGTAATTAGTTTAATAATCCCTGCCTTTGCCTATTGAAGATATTCCTTGTTCTATCACACAGGCCACTTCTGGGTGAAAGTATATATTAATAGTAAGAAAAATAGATCCCATAGGCACACACCTACTGTAGCAATTCCTTTGTTGTGAAATAAACCCCTTAATCTGAGGCACTATGGTATGGGATATTATGACAATAAACCAGTCAGGCAGTAGGTAAGCCCTCAGGTTAGGATACTGATGGGGGAGCCTGGGAAGTTAATGCAGATCTACAATTAGATGTCATCTCCACTCAGAATAAAGAGTCATCCCATCCAGAATGGAATGGAGTCTGATATGATCCACATGCCTGCCATAAAGTGACACTAGACTTCTCCATTAATTGTGCCATATCGAGAGATTAACATAAGTCTTTGCTACTAGCAGATTGAGGTTTAGTAGTGACAGTAGCTAGATTAGCCTTGGCGAGAAGGAATAAAGTTATTGAGTCCATGACTCAATTCTTACTGCTATGCTTTGTCCATACTTTGACTATTGCATCAACGCTGGGATGACTAAAGACAGAGGTTAGTGCTCATCCAAAGGAAGAGTCATCCTGTCCATCTAGTTATTCAGTGACCTTTTTGTGGTGGATGCTCTGTCTTGAGCATTAACACAGGGACACAAAGATCTGCATGTTCTGTATCTACTCCTATGAGTGTCTTTCCATATATTTCCAAGAATTCGTTGTGACTTGTCTTCCCATTTATTTTAGAATCTTGAGCACCATGCCAAAGCATTTTATCCCATCTAGGATGCTAGGTATATATGTACCTCAGTTGATTTTTCCCTTTATGCAAAGTAAATTATCAAATGTGTTGCCCATATCTCTGCCTTACAGGAGGATTTAACTTCACATTCACCATTGTTCTTTAGGGCTACTACCTCACGAGGCTGGACTAGGGAAATAGTCCACTTTGGCTTCGCATCAATAATTCATGCCAGCTTGTATATAAACCAGGCCCTACTTTTCCTTCTATTGCTGGTCATAGAGAAGCCCTCTGTGAAGCTGTATGTTTGACTTGAGAGAGAGCCACTGGTACAACACAAGCAGTTTTCATGAAAGTGTGGCAGGGAGACACCTTTTTAGGTAATCAGCTTGTGCCTTTTGGATATGTTCCAGTCCAGTTTCAAATGTCCCTTTTCTTCTATAAAATGGATAGCTTCTGTGACTGCTCAATTTTATGATTCTGTGAATCATGTCAGGAAAGCTTGGTGTCTGGCGGATAGATGCTCAGAAACATTCCAGGAAACGTTTTGTGTATGGAAAGCAGCTTTCTTCTTAAGAAAGTAAAGTCTTGCTCTAGAGTTTCAAGAGTCTGTCCTGTGACTGTGAGATTTATTACTAAGTACAATATTTGCTGTCACCAATATCTAAAGAGACCTCTAAAGCACAACTCTACTACTTGTAGAAGAGACAAGTTGAAGCAATTTATCCTTTCCTTAGGGAGGATGTCTTAGTGTTCCCCAGATCATTGGCTCTCTGTCTCTACAGATTCTGTACCTACAATCTTTACAGATGTTGCATTTCTCTCAATTGTTGGGCAGTATATCTCCAGCCTTCTGGAACACATTTATCTTACTGTCTGTTCTTCAAGAGCTCTACTTCTATCTAGAGAACTATGATGACATTTATTTATTTATTTATTTATTGTCAGCATAATATGGGGGCATAAATGTTTAGGTTACATATATTGCCTTTGCCTCACCTGAGTCAGAGCTTCAAGCACGTCCATCCCTGAGACGGTGCACACCGCACCCATTAGGTGTGTATATACCCATCCCCTCCTCCCTGCTCCCATCTGCCCGACACAGTTACTACTATATGTGCACTTAAATGTTGATCAGTTAATACCAATTTGATGGTGAGTACTGTGGTGCTTGTTTTTCCATTCTTGTGATACTTCACTTAGTAGAATGGGCTCCAGCTCATTATCCAGGATAATACAAGTGGTGCTGGATGGCATTTTGAGTTCCTTGTTATTAATACTAGTTTAAGACCCATATAGGCCGGGCGTGGTGGCTCACGCCTGTAATCCTAGCACTCTGGGAGGCCGAGGCGGGTGGATCGCTCGAGGTCAGGAGTTCGAGACCAGCCTGAGCAAGAGTGAGACCCCGTCTCTACTAAAAATAGAAAGAAATTATATGGACAACTAAAAATATATATATACAAAAAATTAGCCGGGCATGGTGGCGCATGCCTGTAGTCCCAGCTATTCGGGAGGCTGAGGCAGTAGGATCGCTTAAGCCCAGGAGTATGAGGTTGCTGTGAGCTAGGCTGATGCCACGGCACTCACTCTAGCCCAGGCAACAGAGTGAGACTCTGTCTCAAAAAAAAAAAAAAAAAGACCCATACATACCAGGCTTCTACAAATTCTGAGGAGTATCCCCTTTTCTTCAGTGCATATTTACCCATCCCATGAAATGGTTTAAAGTCCCTGAGGGAAATGATCCAAAGAATATTTTCTGTATGTAGGTACAAGAGTATCATATTGACATTGGCCCAGGATATCTAGTCTCTCAATCATTGGTTTTTAGGTTTGTGAATGACTAATATCTGGAAACTGTGTGGCGAACTAATTTTTCAATATGGCAGCTGGTATCTAACTTCTGCTAACCAACCATTTTTGTTTTTAAGTGCAGAATTTAAGGCGCAACTTAATCATATGTCTAATTGTCTGATCCACAGGGACATACTAGGAACATATTTAGCCCTGTAGGTCAGGGCATATTGCACCTTATAGTAATTATATTAAGAACTAAGTCATTAGGACTAGATCTACGTGTCCTTCCCAGAACTTTGAACTGTGAGTCAAAGATGAGTGCCTTAGTGTCAATAAACTCTCTTCCATCTAGCTCTTTATACATTACCAATACCGTCTCCCAAACCAATACCCAAGATATTCACTTTCCTTTGCCGTAAGTATATCCTGATGAGTAGAGACAGAATAAGTGGAAAACAGTGCCAAAACAGTCAGAGAAACAACCTCCAGCTCAAAGGCAACAAAAGGACAAAGCTTATAGAACTATGAGAGTGGCCCCATGATGATCAGTAAGATCTAGCCATGTTTTTGAGCTGTCATAAAAAGTGGTACCAAATAAGATTCAGAATGTATAAATGGAAAATAAAAGTGAAAACCTGAAGGATAGAATACTTGAATTTATTAATCCTTTGCTCTTTTAAATTTAAATAGTTAAATACTTGCTTATTGCTACAAATTGATCAACACAGAGCTACATAAGGGCAGTTAATAGTTTCTCCTCACTTATGCCTCTGAACCAACCCCTTGAATGATTATGCTAACTATCTGATGTGTATCATTTTTTAACTTTTCACTCAACCCATGAAATGTGTGTATACACATACATTTACATATATTTGTATGTATTTATTCACATCCCTCCTTACTTTTTGACAAAATGGAATCAGTGCACAGCAATTTCTATTTTACATATTTTACTAGGTCACTACTTATAAATGTAGTTTATGCTTTTAAAATAGTTCCATGATATTCCATGTCTTTAATGTAACAGATCACTTTCAGATTTTTATTTTTAAAATAATAAACCAAATCTCCAGTGAATTTCTTTGTACATGTGTCCTAATACACTGATGCTTTTATTTCTGAAGGACATATTTCTAAATGTGGGCTTGTTAAGTCAAAAGAAATGCATATTTTAAATTTTAATTGGCACTATCAGATAATTTTCTACAAAAATTTATTGTAGTTCATATTTCTACTCGGGTAATAAAAAATAATAATCATAGAATTAATAATAAATGAAATTATCTAAAATTAAAAGTAAGAATAAATAAAATTATCTATTTCTACACATCTCTGACAGCTATGTGTACAATCTATCAGTATTGGGTTCAAAGAAAAATAATTATTGCCAATTAGAAATTGATATTTGAAAAGTACTTAATGATAAAAATATTTTTTATTTAATCTCAAAATTTGTTAAGATTTTGATTTTAGAGTTAAAGAAAGAAGATTGTATCTTGTTAACAGATCTGATATTTCTATATAAAGATAATTTTAAAAGGCAGCAAAATTATCACATTACTTGTAAGAGGCTGCCATTTTTATGGGTTAAAGTTAGTAAAATTTTTAAACATAAAAATAAATAACTTTAGTAATTTTTGGTTATTTTTTGCATAAAAATTGCTGTGTCTGCATACTGTCAAAGTGTTTAGTAGAAGCATTTAAAATTGTAACATATATTTCATTTCTTAACTATGTGTGCCAAGTATAGATATATAGATCATGCTTGTTCAGAAATATGGCTCAGCACATGAACTATTTTGCCCAATTTTCCCCATTTAGATTCCTGTACTTTTCAAATCATTATGCTTTGTTAAAAAATACGTACCACACACACAGGTTCATAGTAAATTGTATCTTATAACTTCATGATAATTTAAGATAATTGGAGTTAAACCTTTAACATATGAAATCAGCTATCTGCAAACACAACCAACAAACCCGCTCCAAGACATAATTCACAGCCATGAGAAATTACTTTCCTAAATGAAATTAGAATGAGAAAGGCATTGCTGAAATTTAGTGAAGGAACTTAAGGTAGAAACTTTAGAGGTATTAGTAAAATACAATTTAATGTACAAGGAAGACATAATCTTATCCATGTTATTTTAGCATTTTGAAAGAGAAATAAGAATATGTTAAGTGAAGGTAGAAGTTCTATGGGGAGTCCAGCAAAGGGATAATAAAAGAGAAAGAATAATAAGAGTAATTTCAGGACTGTCCAAGGACAGTGATATACATATCTCTAATGGCTGCCTCAGACTCTCACAACCTCGTAACACAAACCACTATGATCATGTTCCTAATTGCCCTTTCTCACCAAGCAGTGTTCTGATGGTATCTGCTTCTCATAAAGACTTTATTTCTGATACGAGGATGCACTGACCAGGTGATAAGAGTATTTTTGACCTTTGGAGGTTCTATTTCATTTGAATTAATACATTAGCAATCTGTTCCATAAATTAGTCCTTTATGAGCTTGATTAATGTGAGGTTATCACCAAGCCTGCTACATTCTGAGTGTCCTGACAAAATCAAATTTCTTTTCAAATTTGATAACTAGAACCTAGAACATAGAGGTCTTTCCACGGTTCTGATTTTAGGAATCTTTGTTTTTGTGGCCAGGTAGCCATCCACTTAAACTTTTCTCTCCCCTTAAATGTAGTACTCTGTTGACACAAATTACCTGTCTCTGTCTCTTACTCTAAGATTCTTAGTGGGAAATAAAAATCTCAGGAAATATAGGCAATCCATGCATTCATTTAAGAAAAAATTATTGAGCATCTCTATAAATCTGGCACTGTGCTAGACATTGGAAGTACAGCAGAAAGAAACAATAGTAACTCTTTTGTCATTGCATATTGGAACATAACCAATGTTCCAGACTAAAATTTTGTTATTGAGTCATGAGCTGTTGATTCAGTTCTGGATTTATTGTATTGATCAAATGAAACATCATATGTAAAGAACCTACTGTGGTCCCTGCCAGATAAAGAGTACTTGGTACTGGCTAGTTTCCTTCCTTTTATTTATTACATTTCTTCTTATTTTAGAAAAGATTGAATTTTGGGACTTTTATATTTACTTTTTGAAATTCAGTCATTTGTCTATATGAAAGACAATAGAATCAATATATTCCATGCCTATTGGATAATGTTTTAAAAAGAAATATTGAATAATTTTATGCTAATATAAAATATACTAAGTATATATTGATTAATATTTTAGCTATCTGTGAATCATTTAGGTGTTTAATACCATCTTATTTAACTGATCTTTACCTAAATATGTAATTGCCAATTTTCTTTATATATTTGTAGAAATGTGTGAAGATTGATGTTTATTAAAATGTTAATTTTTTACATCAGAACATATGTTTAACTCTCTATTTCAAATAAGTCAAAGGATTCAAGAAGTAAACTAATATTATCATTATAACATTTGAAAATTATGTTTGCATATTAATATTAGTTTATACATCAGTAGTTTACTAACAACTTATGACAAAAAATCACAAAACTCAAGACTGTATAGCAAATAATCTTCACAAAAATTAGGCTTAACAAGTAAATTCAGTGATAGTTGAGAAAATACAGCAAATAATAACAAAAAATGTAAATCTTTGTAGTTTAAAAAATATTGCTTAGAAATAAATGTAAGTTTGTGAGACAAAATTAATTTTTTGATATCTTTATGTCTCTATCTAGTTATTAACACAACAATTGAGTTAAAATTGCCATACAACAAACCACATATTAAATGTACAATTTGATAAGTAACATATGTTGGTACACTTATGAGACCATCACCACAGTCAAGATAATAAACATTTCCAACAAATGCTGGCATGGATGTGGAGAGATAGGAACACTCTTACACTGCTGATGGGATTGCAAATTAGTACAACTCCTGTGGAAAATAATTTGGAGATATCTCAAAGAACTGAAAATAGATAAACCATTTGATCCAGCAATTCCACTACTAGGCATCTACCCAAAGGAAAAAAAAGACATTCTGTAATAAAGACATCTGCACTCTAATGTTTATGGTGGCACAACTCACAATTGGAAAGATGTGGAAACAACCCAAGTGCTCATCAATACATGAGTGGACTAATAAAATGTGATATATGTATACCATGGAGTTCTACTCAGCCACAAAAAACAATGGTGATATAGTACCTCTTGTATTATCCTGGATAGAGCTGAAGCCCATTCTACTAAGTGAAGTATCACAAGAATAGAAAAACAAGCACCACAGGTACTCACCATCAAATTGGTATTAACTGATCAACACTAAGGTGCTCACATGGAAGTAATACTCAATGGGTGATGGTCAGGTGGAGGGGGGTGATGGGGATGGGTAAACTCACAACTAATGGGTGCAGAGCACACTGTATAGGGGAAGGGCACACTTGTAGCTCTGGCTTGCGTGAAGCAAATCATTATATGTAACCAAAATGTTTGTACCCCTATAATATTCTGAAATTAAAAAAAATAATAAACATTTCCACTCAAAGTTTCCTGGTGCCCCTCTGCAATCTTTCCTCGTGCCCCTGGCTGCAACCACCTCCATCCCCAAGCAACCACTGATCTGCTTTGTCACTCTACATTAGTTTGCATTCGTAGAATTAAATATAAATGGAATAATACACACTATTTTTCTTATTTTCTTTCACTTGGCATAATTATTTTCAGATTTATCTATGTCGTTGGGTGTATTAATAATTTGTTACTTTTTATTGCTAGCTGATATTCCATTTTACACCTCAGTTTGTTTCTCTATTCATATGTTCATAGATATTTGAGTTGTTTTTAGTTTTTGGCTATTACAAATAAAGCTGCTATGAATATTCAGGTACAAGTCTTTAAGTGGACATGTGCTTTTATTTCTATTGAGTAGTAACTAGTAGTGGAATATATGAGTCATATTTTAGGTATATGGTTAACTTTTTAAGAAACTGCCAAAAATTTTCTAAAGTAGATAAATCATTTCACAATCTCATCTGCAGTCCAAGTGAGTTCCAGTTCCTCACCAATATTTGATATGATTGACTTTTTCAATATGAGAGTTTGTAGATTGAATTTTCATTTCCCTAATGACTAATGATATCATGCATGTTTTCATATGCTTATTTGCTATCTATAGATCTTCTTTGATGTTCAAATCTTTTAACCATTTTTGGTGTGGGTGAGGTCTACATACAAGTCCTATGTCAGATAATATGATTACTGAACATATTTTCAATACTGATTTTTTAAGAAAACATACTTATCAAGGTAGAATTGACAAGCAATATACTGTACAGATTTACAGTGTACAATCTGATAAGTTCAGAATCCTGTATTTTCATTCTTTTAGGTAAGTGTCTTTCAAAGAGCAAAAGTTCTTAATTTTGAATAAGTCTGATTTATCAATTTTTTTCTTTTAGAAAATGTGTTATTTATGTTGGTAGTTAAAAATCTTTGGCAAACTAAAGGGTACTAGGAATTTTTCCTATTTTTTTTTTGAGAAGTCTTAGAGATCTGGGTTTTACATTTAGTATTAGATACATTTTGAGTTAATGTTTTTATATGGTGTAAGGTAATAATCAAGTTTTGCATTTTTTTCCAAATGGTTATCCAATTGTTATGGCACAATTGAAAATCATGTGTCCATACATGTGTGGGTCTATTTCTGGACTCTTTTTTCTATTGTATTAATCTTATTGGGTATCTTTGTAGCAATACCCAATATCTTGATTAAATTAGTTTATAATAATCATCAAAAGGAGATAGGGTAAATTCTTCAACATTTTTATTCTTTTTCAAAGCTGCTTGACTATTATAGGTCCTTTGTGTGCCCATATAAACTTTAGAAAGAAATTGTATAAATAAATCTACTAGGAGTTTAACAGGCATCATGTTAAATCTATAGATCAAACTGAGGGTAGTTTATATGATGAACATGGCATATCTCTACATTTATTTAAGTCTTCTGTAATTTCACTTGGAACTGGTTTTGTAGTTTCCAGTTTACAAAGCTTGCATATATTTTTGTCAAATATATATCTATACATTTTATATACTTATATACTTAATGATATTGTTAATGCCCTTGTTTTTAAATTTTGATATCCAATTGTAATCATTATTAGTATATATAAATACAATTAATTTTTGATACTAAGTTGTATATTGCTACTTTGCTAAACTCATTAATTCTAGATTCCATAGTTTAGTTTTTAAATTAATGACCATGTGTCTGTGAATAAAGGCAGTTTTAGTTCTTCCTTCTGATTTGAGCTCATTTTATTATTTTCTATTACATTTTTCTTTATTGTGTGACTAGCACCTCCAGTATAGTGTTGAATAAAAGCACTGAGAGCAGACATCCTTCATTTGAACCTGTTAGGGTGAAAGTATTCAGTCTTTCATCATTAAACAGAATGTTTAATGTAGGATTTTCAAGATGCCATTTATGAAATTGAGGACATTCTAATCTATTCTAGTTTGCTGACAGTATTTATCAAGAATGAATGTCAAAATCTGTCAAATGCTGCTTCTGCCTTTATTGAAATGATGATTTTTTGTTGTTGTTTCGTCTGTTAATATAGTGTCAGTTACATTGATTGGTTTTCAAGTGTGAAACCAATCTTGCATTGCTTGGGTAATTCCTCAGTGGGTCATGACATATTTATTACCTTTTCTATAAATCGTTGAATTGATTTAATGAACTTTTGCTAAAATTGTATTTTATATATGCTTATAAGGAATATTGGTCTGCAGTTTTCTTTTTTAAGTGTCTTTGTGTGGTTTTGATATTAGTTTAATACTGGCTCATAAAATGAACTAGGAAGTATACTGTCTTCTTTAATTTTTATGGAAGACTTTGCTAAGACTTATTTCTTCTGTAAATATTTGGTAAATTTTTACAGCTATCTGGTCCTGTAGGTTTTTTTTTTTTAAGTTAACTTCAAATTGGCTTCTTTTAATAGATATAGAATTATTCACATTTATTTTAGGGGATTAAATATATTTAGCTTGGCTCTTTCAAGTAGTTTATTTCATCTAAGTTGTTGAATTTATTGTCATAGTTATTAACATGCCTTTATTATCCATTTAATATCTATAGACTCTGAAGTTATATTACTGCTCTCATTTCTGATATTGATAATTTGTTTTCCTCTTTCTTTTTCTTGAGCAGTTAAGATAGAGGCTATCATTTCTATTGATTTTATTGGAAATACAGCTCTTTATTCTATTAATTCATTGTATCGTTCTCCTGCTTTCTAGTTAATTGATATCTGCCTCACTTTTTCTTCCTTTGGCTTTGATTTTCTCTTTTTTTTTATATTTCCCTAAGATGGAGGTGGAGTTTTTTGAGTTGAGACATTTTTGCTATTTTAAAATAGGCTGGCCACATAGGTTTTCTCTAAATACCATTCTAGCTAGATCATACCAAATTTGCTATGGTGTGTTTCAAGGTGCTCAACATAGTCTCTAATACTTTTTAAAATTTTCCTCTCACATTGGTGCTTTGTTTCCAAATACTTGGAATTTTCCTAATATCTCTCTCTTATTGATTTCTTTCTAATTAAATTCCATTGTGGTAAAAGAAAATAATTTGCATGAATTTAATCATGTTAAATATATTAGGGCCTGTTTTATAGCCCAGAATATGGTTGATCTTGGTAAATGTGCCATGTGCATTTGAAAACAATGTGTATTCTTCCACTGTTGTGTGAAGTGTTTTATAAATGTCAATTAGATCATTTGGTTTTGGTGTTTAAATTTCCTATATCCTTACTGATATTCTCTTTACCCATTCTATCAATTATTGAACCAGAGAGATGTTGAAATCTCAGACTACATTTGTAGATTTGTGTATTTCTTCTTGCTGTTCTATTAGTTTTTCCTTCTCATATTTTGAAGCTCTGTTATTAGGTTTAGAATTGTTTAAAATGGTTATGTCTTCCTGACAAATTGAGTACTTTATTATTATGTAATGACTCCCTTTAACCCTGACAATATTTGTTGCACTAAAAGTGGCTTTGTCTGATGTTAATACAGTTATCATATACTAATATGTTGTTAATATATAGCCACTCCAGTTTTCTTTTGATTATCATTAGTATGATATGTCCTTTTTAATCCACCATTTTTCGTTTAATCTATTTTGTCTAGTGTAATGTTCTTATACAGTCTATAACCTTTTAAAAATATTAGACTACTTAGATCATCTACAATAAATTTTATTATTAATCTAGTGTTTAAAGGTACTGTCTTAGTATTTGTTTCATATTTATATTTGTTTCATCTTTCTAAAAATTCTTTCCTCTTCTATTTTCTTTTATGTTAAAATAGTAGCCTATCTTTGTTGGCTTTTAGTTATTATTCTTTGTTGTATTTTTTAGTGATTACATTAGAGTTTATAGCATACATCCTTAACTTATCCAGGTATACCCTCAAGTATCCCAGTATACTCCCAAGATACAAACTTAGAACAATATACTTCCATTTTTTCTCTGCTTGCTTTTCTACTAATTTGTTATATATTTTACTTATACATTTGTCACAAACATAACACATAGTTATTATTTTTACCTTAAATAGTCATTTATATTTTAAAGGGCTATCAAAAATAAGAAAAAATATTTTACCCATATTTTTATCATTTCTGGGTTTCTTTATTTCTTCATTCAGATGTTGATTTTCATCTGGATTATTTTCCTTTCTGGTTAAAAGACTCCCTTTAAGATTTATTGCAATAAAGGCCTGTAGAGTTTTATGTGAGAAATCTGCTGTATTTTGAATCCTTGTTCTTCTATATATAATATTTCTCCTTTCTCTGGATGCTTTTAAGATTTTCTCTTCATAATTGATTTTAAGTAATTTTATCATGAGGTGCCTTTGTGTGGTTTTCTTCCTGTTTCTTATGCTTGGGTTTTGTTGAGCTTCTCGAATTTGTGGTTTATATTATTTATCAAATTTGAAAAACTATTGGCCACTATTTCTTCAAAAATTTTCTCCTCCCCCACTCCAATATATATGTCACACAGTTCACTGATCCTGTCTGCATTATTTATTCAGTTTTTTTTCTCTGTGTTTCTTTGGCTAGTTTCTATTGCTTTGTCTTTAGGTAAATTAATATTTTTTTCTGCTGTGTTTAATATGCTGTTAACATCCTGGATATTTTTAACAGGATTTCTTATAGTTTTCATCTCAAGAATTCAATCTGAGTCTCTTTGTATATATTATATATCTCTTCTTAATATTTTCAATCTTTCATTACATTTTGGAAAATATAGAACATAATTATGATAATTCTTTCAATGTCCTTGACCAGTAATTATATGAGCTATGTTTCAGCATTTGTTTCTATTTGTTGATGTTTTCTCTTTATTATGGAGAAATAATTTTCTTGCTTCTTTAGGTACTTGGTAACTTTTTATTGGATGCCAGAACATGTGAATTTCATAGTGTTATTTGCTATATATTTTTGAATTCCTGTAAATATTCTTGAGTTTTGTTCTGAGATGCAGTTAATATTGCTTGGGAATAGTTAGATCAAATTTAGTCTTTAAAGCTTTCTCAGTAGGGACCAGAACATCTTTCAGATAAGGCTAATTTTCCTCCAGTAGTGAGGCAGTATCTTTCAGAGCACTGTAACTGATGCCCCAAGATTTGTTAGGGCTTCCATTCTTGCTTATAAGTACCTGAACTATTCTTACGAGGACAGTTTTCAGGTGTTTTTTTTCCCCCAAGCTTAGGTAGCTTCCTCACATGCTTGTGCTGATTAATCAGTACCTAGCCAAACAGTCTACACCCACCCCTTCAGCTGCAGTTTTCCAGAGTTCTTTCTCTCCTTTCGTGCTCTGACCTGGAAATTTTAGCCACCTGGGACTCCTTGCACTCCCAGCTTCATATCCTCAAATTATGAGACTGCTGGGCTCCACTGAGTTCTAGTACCTGCACTTTAGCTGGAAACTCTCTCCAGGAGGTAAGATGGTGCTAAAGAAAATATTATTCATGATACTTGTTAAAGAATGGTAAGGTAGACTTTATTCAGAGGGCTATCACCACAGCTATAGGGACTACCACAATGGGATTTTTTAGTAGGAGACAGAGATTGTTCTTGTCAACCTAAATAACAGACAGAGCTTCTCTAAAAGAAAAGGTATTTGTTTTGGAATAAAGCTCTGCAATGGGAATACATATGCCATAGGAAACTATGTATATATTCAGGGAGGTAAAGGAAAAAATGAAGAAGATTACATATTAATAATTATTTTGAAATTATGCTTGGCTATAAAGATCAACAAGGGTGAAATCAGTATGAGGTTGGAGACAGCTGTCCGTGCAGAAGTACCTTTTTGTGCAAGGTTGTGATGTGCAAGATTGTGGATTTTGCAGTCTTTTATTTTTTTTTTTTTTTGGTATGCAAGTGTAAGAACCCTTTCTTCATGGCCCTCCCAGATCCATTTTTCAGGGTTTTCTTAACACTAGTGATTCCATTTTGATTCTGACAGCTTTCACATTCTCAACTCTGAATATAACAAGAAAAAGTAGGAATTTATTGCCAAAGGGCAGAGTAGCAGTCAGTGGATGCAAAAATGCTAAGAAGAAACAATGGGATTGGGAGATTCTGGTTCAACTAACCTAACAGGATTCTTGTTGAAGGCAGGCCAGGGTGATCGGACACCACCTGGAGGATGAGGAATCTGATCAGATACATATTGAGGATGAAGGATTTTGGCTAACCTGTCTTAGCAAGATTCTTGTTAAAATTGGACAAAGCACAAGCAAGAAAGGCCATAAATCAGGGCCTAGTTGAGAAAAGAGTTAGGAGGAGCTGACTAGAGTTTGGTTAAGGAGGGAATCTTTGACACTGGGAAATCATAGGGCTCTTTGTTTTCCCTCTCAGAGAATATTGTCCTACACTGATGGATGTGCAAAGCAAAAAACCATTGTTTTGTACTTTTTGTCCTGTTTTTTAGTTGTTTTAGGATGAGAGTAAAGACCTGTCCTATTATTCCATGTTAAATGGGAGATGGAGACTTTGCTTTATTTATTAACATTATATGTTCATCATCAATAAAAAATAACTTCATTGTGGCTTAAAATTGAACCAATACTTATATTTTTATGAGTTTTAAAATACTGAAGCTAAGGAGCAGTATTCTGTGCCATTTAAGTAAACTTTCTGTTTGCATCATAACCATCAAGAAACAAAATGAGATAATAAAACTCATACTTCAAAGCAAAATAAAAAGTACTCAGCAGGTATAATTTTATGTGACTATGATGAAGTTAGAAGTAGCTTGAACAAAATTTTAAGTAGTTTTCCCAATAAAAAAAGATGGTCATTAATTTGCCAATTATTCATTCTTTAGTTCTTCTTGGTTTTGACATGAGCAACTTAATATAGGGGGCCAATAAATACTTCAGAAATGGCTATGATATTTCTAAGCAAGCCAGATGGGGTAAGCGATGATAAAAACTGAAGGGGTCAAGGTGTATGTGAGAAAAATTTCCCACTTTGCATAAGCAATTGCCTATTTGAATATTCAAATACAGTCCTTATGTAAGTTTTATGATCATGGCTTAAAAAACAACCTTGAAAAGCCTGGACTGATGTCCTTAAAAGAAATTCTATTTGTAAATTCTAATCAAAGCTACGGTAATAAATACACTGTCTTCAGTGGATATAATATGAATCATATGAAGAACCTATCAAACTTTTCTTTTTCTGTATATTAGTGTCTTTATCTCAGTGAAACATTTTCTCTTATTTATGTTTAGAAAAAAATTTCAGTAATGCATTTCATTAGTTTGAAATGGGCATTTTTGTGTATTTACATTAAACCTTTCAGTTCAAGTGAATTAGGAAATTTTTTTATGAGATAGTTATCAAACTTTAATAACTTGCGCTACTACTGAGAAGCCTAAATTTTTCTTCACTTTTAATTTCAAAACTTGTATCCAAACTTTCTTCTTTAATGCCTCCTTTAAAAGAGAGGTTCATAGTGAAGACTTTGGGTTTCTCCTCTTTCCTCTTTCTTTCTTTTTTTTAAGAACATGATTTTTAATCTAATTTTTAAATTTATAATTGGCACATAATAATTGTATATATTTCCTCCTGACTTTCTTAACAAGACAGAGCAGTTGAATGAGTTACTGTTGCATGTCTCAATTGAGGCTTAGAAGACACAAGATGACTGCCAGGGTACTGAGAAAGACTTGCTTTCTACTCTGTTGAAGTCTTAGGAAGAGAAGTTCTCTATTTTCCTAGATCAGTGATTCTCAATCTTTAACATGCATTAGAATTATGATTACCCTGAGGCCTTGCTAAATAAAAACACAAAATACTAGGTACCACTCCCATCTTGGTGGAGCCTAAGATATTAAATTTCTAATAAATTATGTTATTGATGTTGATGCTAATGGTCCCAGGACCATATTTTGAGAGCTGCTACTCTAATCAGTGGTTCTCAACTCCGTCAGTACTTTTGAGAAACCTGGGGAGTTTATAAATACTGGCAGTTCCTACTTTGCACAGCAGTGCAGGATTGTAGAAATGACTATGTAACCCGAAACCCTGCAAAGTGATTTTAATAATCAATCATTAGGGAAATTGCTAATTGCTCCCTGACCTTTGTATATTTTTGTCAAAACATTAAAAACTACTTTACTATCTCATTAATGTTGTAAAGTTTTAAAAGTAAAGCTAATATTTGTTACAATATAATTAAAACATCACAAATATTGAGAATGTTTTTTCTTTGAGGACAATGTATCAAAAGGAATTTGAGCAAAGCTTGCCTTCTTGTATAACTTATGATAGTTAGTAAGCAGCATATTTATGCTTTGGCAAATTGTCATACTCCTTTCTTAGTTCAGCTTCCCACATTTTGTCCTGTGTGCCTGTAACGTCATTAGATATCTCAGAGTTCCTTTCATGTGAAATATTTTGCTGATGTCGCTTCCTCTGAGACATCTTCATTCATTTCTTCACAACCCCTTTCCTCATTTGTGCTGATAAGTTCACCTTCACTAAGCTCCTCTGCTTCGTATTTACAGTCTATCCAACAGCAACAGGGTCAACATTCCCAGGTTCAGCCATTTATTTTAAAACTACATTTACATTTGAATTTCATTTCACTCCCAAAGTTATCATTTTTCCTTTCTTTGCTGCCCCTTTATCTTTGCTGGGCAATTTCCTTTTTCGATTACCCATGTTTATAACATGTCACATGGGTTTATCACTGAGAGACACACGTTGCTCAGAGTGAACTGATTAACACATATGCAGTGACCAATCACCATGCTTTAAAAAAAGTCATGTGATTGGTCACTGACCCACAATGGGTATGTTATTTATATGAAAATTTGTAGAGTGAAGAACTGGCATGAATTCGGCACTAACAATTTCTCACAGTTAATATACCATCACAACTGAAATTTCAATGATGTTATTAGGGGACTGGTGTTATTTAACTAAGTTATGATAGCTGAAATCTACATATGAAAACCATGCAAAGCCAGGATTGCCTGTAATAGCACTACCTGGCCCCCATCTCAGACCAACACAACCAGAACGTCTGAGACTGGCCTCAGGCCACAATCTTATTTTACAGTCTCCCTCAGGTAATATTACTATGCAAGTAGATTTGAAACTACTGCCCTAGAAATATGTTTCTGCTAATTTAATGTTCATAAAAAACACTTAGAGGATTTGTTATAACTTAGATTCTTAGGCACTCTCTCAGAAAGTCTTACTCAGAGATCTGACAATTTGACAAATTACTTCTTCTAGTTACCTGACAAACTACCTAGAATTTGAATTTTTTTGCAAGCTCCTAGGTGATGCTGATACTGCTGTTCTGTGGGCCACATTTTGAGCAGTTACCCGGATATAATGACAGTGTGTCATCTGAATGGAAGGCCTGCAAGTGCGGCAACTACTTTTGTTGCTATGTAGAAGCCACTAAGTGCATATTTGGCACATGAAGGAGAAGGGGGCTGAGAGAATTACTGTGAACTCAAGATGGAAATCTGATGAGTTAGTGAAGCTCGGGATCAAACTGCACCTAAGTTCTCCCTCCCTTAGACTTTTCAGTTATATAAACCAATACATTCTCTTGATTTTAAAGCAATTTTCCTGACATCTAGTCACGATGGCAAAAAAAAAAATAAAAATAAATAAAAATAAAAAAAATAAAAAATAAATTAAAAAAATAAAAAAATAAAAAAAATAAAGCAATTTTCAGTTAGGTCTTGAGATTGACAATACTCAAATGCAACCTTATAAAAGAATTTGATTCTCTATCATGTAAACTTTTTCTTCCTTTCATTAGTTCTGTGTTATGTTTCATTATATATTTAAGAAGTGGGCAAAGTGTAAAAGATTTTCAGGAAAAGTACAAGTAGGAACTGAGAAGAACCCATTCAGTTTTTGATAGGATAAAGCCTCGCTCAAGTTAGGCTTTCCTATTTGTAGGGGGGGTATTCAATATCATGTGTGAAAAAACTGTCCATAAATTTGTTCAGTGATATCACTGGATTATATGATTGATTTTGAATGATAGTAATTTTTTTTTTGTCTGTGAGGTTGGTACCAACACTTTCATTAGTGAAAAATTCTGATGAGTATATTAGTCTAATTTGGTATACTCAGCTAACAGCCGACTCAGCAAAATAACTAGAAGGCCCAACTATTCGCCTTTTCCATTTCATCTAATTATGTTCCACCAATAAATTTGATAAAAATCCTTCACTTAAGCCTTCTCATAATTAAATACATTTATTACATTTATACTCAGTATTCTTTCCATTGCCCAGTGTATTAGCTTGGTAGGACTGCTATAACTACGTACCCCAGACTGGGTATGGTTTAAACAAAAGAAATATATTCTCTCACAATTCTAGAGGCTGGAACTCTGAGATCAAGGTGTCAGCAGGTTTGGTTTCTCCTGAGGCCTCTCTTCTTGGTTTGCAGATGTCTGTCTTCTCCCTCTGCATCACATGGTCTTCCCTCCATGTGTCTGTGTCCTAATCCCCTTCGTATAACAACACCAGTCATATGGAATTAGGCCCCTTTAATAATCTCATCTCTAAATAAAGTTATGTTCTGAGGTACTGGGGTTTAGGATGTCAACATATGAATTTGAGGGAGGCATAATTGAGCCCACCAGATCCAGGTAATTTTAATCTCCTAATCTATCGTTTCAGGTTCTATTTTCTAACTTCTCTCCCTTCCTTCCTTCTTTTCTTTATTTCTTTGTACTATAAACCATCTTCAGTTTTTATTCTTCCTTCTTATTAGGTGGTAATGGATATTGGGTATGATAATTTAATACCTGATGATGATGGTTGTGCTGTGCAAATTGCAAGAACATTTATTTCTTCACAAATGGTACTGTGCTTGGTGAGGTGCCAGTAAAGGTTAAAAATGTATCATAGCATATAATCAAACCTCCAAAAAACCATTTCCTTTTTCCTAAGAGGAATGACAAATTACCTGTTCATAAAATAGAAGTAAATTTATACCAAGCCTTGCTACAATGTCTCCAAAGGTGATGTGGGAATGTGTGGTTTAACCTTGGCTGAATGTGAAACTTGTGAGTAATATAGCAAGGTGTGCTTGTGGTGGACATAAGATGACTTATGTCTGTTCTTGGCAAATAAGCATTTCCTGTGCTGGTGTTTTATTTCCACCTTCAAAATAAAGTTCTTGAAAGTGTAGCTATATTAGACCACTAAACGATAACTTGGACAGAATTTGCCAGATGACAATAAAAGCTTACAGTCAGTTAACTTTATATGAATGATCTGCAAGGTAATGCATATTAGATTAACTTATTGTTTGTATATACATTGAAATTCATCATAAGAATGCCAATGACAGTTATTCTCCCACAATGAAAAATTACAATAAAGATAATAGCAAGACCTTGTAATTTTGTTTTTATTGATGAGTAATAGGAAATCTTTTGATGTACATGTTTTGCATTTTGAACAAATATGTTCACCTGTTTAAACATTTCTCTTTTAAATGGGATTTACAACTTGTTTTTCTAACTTCAACCTATTTATTGCAACTTCTTTTTACATTTTTTCCTTAGTTTTCATCAAAAATGTGTATTTCTTTTCTCTGAGTTATTCTTGCAGCATCAGCTATAACATTTTTTGTTCTGTATGTTCTCTGATATTGAAACTCTAGTAATAAGCAAGACATATATTTGAAAAGATAATATTTCAAGAGAATTTTTAACATTTTCTGAAGAAATACAGTTTATTTGGTATCATCTGGTCCCTGGAGTCAGTGGTTTTAAAACCTTTTTTTTCTTATTATGGTTGATTTTCTTTTTTTGTTCTTTCATTTTATTTTTAATTGACAAATAATAATTGTATATATTTATGGGGTACAATGTGATCTTTCAATACATGTATATACATTTCATAATGATCAAGGATTTTGAGTAACAGAACTCTTATGTAACTCCAAAATGTAAAATAATTAAAAGGCATTTGCTGTTGGTGAAGCAGAGTTGGAGGTCCTCTTGACTCTAAAGAAATTCTGAGCAACATTGGGCTCCTGGTAACATAAGTTTTAAGCCATTAGTCTCAGAGTGTCACATGTCCTAGAATATTTTTTTTTCAGCATTCCTTGTAATATGTACTTATGGAAGATTTAATTTTTTGCTAAGATTCTTACATAAAATTATGAGTAATATTTGATTCAAATAAAATACAAGTGTAAGTATGACCAAGATTACATATTATACTTAAAAATCTCATCAAATATTGATGTTACTGGATGAAAATTCACAGGTGCACAAACAAAACCAAAATGGAGGTAGAAGAATTGCTTGGCCAGTTCTGGCACCAGAGCCTATATCCTCAACCACTACCTGTTTTCCACCTAACTTCCTCTCTGGGACAAACTCAACTTTCATGGGTGCCATTGCTATTTATCCTTCAACTATTATTGCTTTGCATCCTATAGCAGGATTAGTGCTGTTTCCTTTCTGAATGTCCCCATTCATGTTGCCATCTAGGGACAGAACTTGTTTGCTCCACCCTCTTCTCCCAGGTAGTGTCCTAAGCTACTCTTCTGACATTCTCATTCATTCCTGTAATGGCAGCTGGTGCTGATTCTACTTGTTATTTCATGGTAGTTCACACAGATCTTACACCTGACAAAAATGGAGGTAAAAATAAACCATGGTATAATTTATTCTGATCAACAGATATTTCCCTTAAAACATTATTTTGACTTCAAATTTACCAGATAATACAGCAGCTTAGTCTTTTGATAAGATCTTCCTATGTGGATGTTTCAAGTTAATATTCAACTAAGTCATGATTCATCTCTATAAGCCTTATTTGTGATATATGTTGCAGACTCTTTTAAGAAAGGACAGGCAGCACCTACTCTGCTGAACATAAAGGCTATCTTACTCTTCTATCCAATAATTCTCATATTAAATGTTTTTTTTTCATACTATAGCTTAGGCTGTAAATAGTTTAGTCAGTTGGCAGCTTAGTTGATGTGAGAGATTATGCTATTCACATATAAAAATCTATATAGAGCTAGTAACTAGGAATACAGCCAATATTATAGAGCATTTATTTGTCTGAGAGCCAGGTCCTGATAATCTTTGTGTGCAGAAAAGACGATTATGGAACTAAATTCTATCAACTTAAAAGTATATCATTAAGTAATGGCAGCATACAGTTAGAAACAGAAACCATTTCATTCTAATAATGAGACTAAGAAAGAGTGACTCATTTGAGGTTAAATGGCCAGGTCACAGCAAAACCAGGAGGAAAATTTTGTCTTCACCAACTAGAGCAATGTTCTTTCTCTATATTAAGAATTAAAGATTTAAATAATATAAAATATAAGTGATAACTATGACAAATCTTATGTATGCTGGATCTCTGACCTGCCTACAAAGTAGTTATTTATCTCCATTTTAATATTGAGAACTCTGAGTCTTGGTGACATTTAAGTTGTTCAAAATTTACCCAGATGGAAAGTGATGGAGCAGGGTTTTGGATCATGTCTGTACACATCCAAACCCTATATTCTCTTTACAGTGCAATATAGTTTTTAGTCTCTGAGATAAACGAAATACTGACCACTGAGTTTATATTCTATACAAACTGTTAGGACAATCATGGTAAGCTGAATTTATTCAAGGTCTACTACTACAACTCTTCAGGGGAGCCAACTCTAAAGCTGTGGACCACTGCATGCCCAGGATTCTAGAGATCTCTGTCAGATCTCAGGACTAGATGTATAATTGGTTTAGATGCAAGTTCAGTTTTATGTTTCTCTATCAATAAAATATCAAATTAGGGGACAGATAGAGTTCAAATTCAATGGCTATTTCTACTATCTAGTTCCTACCAAAAGCTGCAAGTAGTTCAGATTAAATCTATTTTTGAGGTCAAATATCTGATTGCTCCTTACTGTAGTTCAACTCTACCATGTATTATTATTTTTTGTTTTTTGTTTTTTTTGAGACAGAGTCTCACTGTGTTGCCCATGGTAGAGTGCCATGGCGTCAGCCTAACTCACAGCAACCTCAAACTCCTGGGCTCAAGCAATCCTACTGCCTCAGTCTCCCGAGTAGCTGGGACAACAGGCATGAGCCACCATGCCTAGCTAATTTTTTCTATATGTATTTTAGTTGTCCATATAATTTCTTTCTATATTTTTTTTAGTAGAGACGAGGTCTCGCTTTTGCTCAGGCTGGTCTCGAACTTCTGACCTCAAACAATCCTCCCGCCTCGGCCTCTCAGAGTGCTAGAATTATAGGTGTGAGCCACCGTGCCCAGCCCATGTATTTATTTTATATCTTTACATGTTCATTAAAGTTACAACTAGGACTTAAACAGATTGTACCGGATTGTTCCCAATTATCACTTAGAGATCATCAACAGTGGTACCAGCTGTGAGTTGGTACAGGGCAGAGACTAGTAGCCTCTGAGTGAGAAGTCTTGGGTCATAGTTCTGGGTCTACCACTCCAGAGTCATATATATAAGCTTGGGTTAATCCCTTCCTAACCTTTCAATTCTTGTATGTGTGTGATATGGGGGCAATAATTTTGTCTGCCTCATAACATTGTAATAGCAAATGGAATTATGTATTTTATAACATGCTTATAAATGGAAGAGATTATTGTTAATGCCTACAATTCATTATAACCTAATTTAGACATTTTAAACAGAAACTTATCAAATAATACCTCATATAATACGCATAGCCTTCAGGGAACCAAATTTATAATTTTCTATTAGGAAAATATGATACTTTAATGTGTCCAAGAGGAATAAAGCATGAACATCATTTATTTCTTTTTGGGCAATGTGAGGAGAGAAAACTCACTCAATGCCAAACTTCTGTGACAAAGTTGCCTTTTGATAAATATTATAATGAAGCAGTAAATAATTAATTTAGACAAGAGAAAGTAGGGAAGCTAATTATTAAACTTGCAGCAAGGCAAATGCAATGGGAGTAAGAAAAATAAATTTAGAATATTTTCATTGAACCATTCAATCCAAATTTTTAACAATCTAAAAATATGCCTTTTAACTGACATGAAGACTGCAAATTCTCTCCATGTATGTCCCATAGGATTTAAAATATACTGGTTTGCTAAATCTGAGGTTGATCTTACTTAGAATAATTTATGGAAAGACCTGGATCTTATTGGAGAGAGGATACAAGTTGGAAACTTTAGATAAAAGATTAAAAATTCCCTTGTCTTTTATCTCTGCAGTTTAATGCATTTTAAAGTGGACACTTGAGAAAAAAAATACACTGAAAACATTGAGGATGGAAATTGAATATAGTCTGATAGCAGCAATCTTATGCTGTTAAGATGATGAAAAAGAAAACTGACACCTCACCGCATACAAGGCAGTTATTCCATTGCTTAAATTGTGTGGAAACCATTAAACCTCTCTATTTAATATGAAATTTTATTAAGAAGATATTTCAGTCCTTTCCTCAAATTCTAAGATTTTTAAGGTATCATGGTTCACCTCCACACCATTCAGCATGCACCCTTTGTTGACCCAGTGCTCTTTTCTACAACTAATCTTCTTGTTCATTGTTTCAAACATTTTTAAAAATTTATTTTTTTATCTTTTTTCCTAGATAAGATTTGAAGTGAACTATTTCAGTAGTCAATTCTTATGGAAAGTCTAGATTAATTGCTATCAAATATCAGGTATATACATAACATGTGGGAACTTGTTAAAAATGCATATTTCTATCCCTACTCATAGAGATCATCCCATAATTGGAGATCACGAATCTGTTTTTTTTTTTTTTCCCCACGAGCTCATTCTGAGGCAGGTGATTTCTAGATACACTGAGAAACTATGAACTTAATATATGCAAATACAAGTGAGAGGAAGTTGGGATTTGGCATTTCCGAGAAATTTAAAAACTTGTCTCAAGGGAAGAGGAAAGGATTCATATTAATTGGACATAGGCAGTCTGTATGCTAAATGCTCTACACATGATGTCGCAATTAATCTTACCAACATCTTCTGAGGGGTGGACATTATCATCACAGTTTTACTATCATAAGTTGCTAAATTGTGGAACTGGATATTCAATTTAGTTTTTAGTTTTAATGCACAACGGGATTCTGCTTTTTACTATAATTCATTAAAAATCTTCTTATACCTTGCTTGATGACTTGGGATATAGAAAAAATTCTTCCTATCTTAAAAAGAAACTCACAAATAATATTAAATATATCAATATATAAATCTATGAATGTTCAGTGTAATGAAGGTAAGAAAAATACTTTCACAGGAAATACTTTTTTAAGTACTTGAGAGAGGCTTTATCCTATGAAAAACTTCTTCATCTCAGTTCTTACTTGTACTTTACGTGAAAACACCTGAAAATCTTTTACACTTTGCCCACTTCTTAAATATATAATGAAACATAAAACAGAACTGATGAAATGAAGGAAAAGTTTACACAATAGAGAATCAAATTCTTTTATAAGGTTGCATTTTCGGTATTGTCAATATCAAGACCTAACTGAAAATTGCTTTAAATTCAAGAGAATGTATTGGTTTATATAACTGAAAAGTCTAAGAGAGGGAGAACTTAAGTGCAGTTTGATCCCGAGGTTCACTAACTCATCAGATTTCCGTCTTGAGTTCATAATAATTCTCTCAGCCCCCTTCTCCTTCGTGTGCCAAATATGCACTTAGTGGCTTCTACAAAGCAACAAAAGTGGTTGCCACACTTGCAGGCCTTCCATTCAGATGACACACTGTCATTATATCCAGGTAACTGCTCAAAATGTGGCCCACAGAACAGCAGTATCAGCATCACCTAGGAGCTTGCAAAAAAATTCGAATTCTAGGTAGTTTGTCAGATAATTAGAACAAGTAATTTGTCAAATTATTAGATCTCTGAGTAAGACTTTCTGAGAGGGTGCCTAAGAATCTAAGTTATAACAAATCCTCTAAGCGATTTTTATGAACATTAAATTAGCAGAAACATATTTCTAGGGCAGTAGTTTCAAATCTGCTTGCATAGTAGTATTACTTGAGGGAGACTGTAAAATAATATCGTGGCCTGAGGCCAGTCTCAGTTTCTTTTAATGCTTTGAATTAACTTTGAATGAGTGAATCAAATTAATAAAAAAAATAAATTTTTTGCAACAGTTAGCATATATTAATTTGAATTACGTGTACACATATTAATACTTACATATTTTGTTTTTCTTCCTGGAAACCTGTCCTCTTGGGAAAATTTTTCCAGTTGTGCCTCTCCTCATTCTTCCTTCCCCCTTCCCAGCTCTTTTTATCAATTGCTATCACTGCCTCCACTGTAGTTTGAATTTTATTCTTTCAAATGTGTGAGCTCCACACATTTCACTAGCATGGTTGAAAGGTAGCATGGAGAAGACAGAGACACTAAGAGAGTATTTATCAAAACCTAGCAGAGAAAAAGCAAAGATAAGAGTAAAGCTAAAGAGTCTAATATAATATTAAAGATTTAACTGGTGGATATATTCTCATTTTTTTCTTATGTTTCCTACTTCTAAGTAAGAAGGTTTTAAGTTAAAATTCAGTAAAAATAAGCTTCCGTTTGTTAAATGGTCAAACATGAAAAGCCTAAAAAATAAAGAACAGGTATGGTTATCTTGTTTTCTTCTCTATGTAATAATAGATATGCTTCCTTTATCTATAGGAAGTAAGAATTTTACTCATTAGATTAGAAATGAAATATATCTAGGGAGAAAAACACAATTTTCTGAAAGGTGTAAATTTACTATATAATGGCATCATTTTATTATCTTAATTAATTGCAGGAAAAAAAAATAGATCTTTTTCTTGTCCAAAGATTAAAATATCCTTGAAGTCTCTGAGATCAAAGAACTGTTCATTTATCTTTATGGGACATTCTAATATTGCTATAATGATTGAAATGTCAAATTTCTATATTATATCTTGATGCAGAGAACATGTAGGAAAGTCAAACGAAAAGATTTTTCTCTGTGTGTTTCAGTATTGCATTTCTAGGTGCAAGTTATATTTGCAACAAAAAAACGTAATAAAGCAAATGTTTACAGCTTTTTCTTCCTGGAAATTTTGCATCCAATCCCTGGCACATCCAAATAGTCAAAAAGCAATTATTATTAAAAACTACAGTTGCCCAAAGAAGGGTTTCTAACATCTCTTCTGAGTTACTGGAGAAGGATTAAGTAGACAGGATGATGTTCATGAAGGCACAACAGGCTTTGTGAATTTAATAGGAAAAAACTAATAGAAGAAAAGAAATTAAACACTGAGTTTCTCTGGGTTAAGCACCGTATTAGTGTTTTTGCAGCTTTTTGTATCAGTTTTTTCCTCTTCAATTTCCAAAAGGACAGCTAAGGATTTGAAAATTCATGTAACTTTCCAACTGGCTAACCAGTCAGTGATGAGTTCAGTATTTGAACTTATCCTTCCAATTGCAAAGCTAGTGCCTTTTGTTTTTTGGTTAGCACATATGCAATATTTTAGTTCTAAGTTTATAATTATCAGAGATTGAATAAAGTTGTTAAACATTTATTTATTTATTTACTGAGTGCTTCCTATATGCCAGACTATATTTAGTGTTTTACCCAAATTAGCACTAATGCTCACAACAGTCTTTTAAGACAGGTTTTCTTACTATTCCATTTTACAGATGTAGGAACTCAGACTCAGGGTGATAAACAGTGATGTAGCAAGTGGAAGAGTCCTTTTTCAAATCCAAATCTATCTCTAAATTGATGTTCTTGAATATTAACTACAGTGCATTATAGATTTCCCTAGAGGAGGGTTTAAATAAACAAAACAATTAAGAGCCAATAAAATATTGGGTTTTTAAATGCAAATATTTGAATAATCACTATGGAAAACAAGTAGAAATTTGGGGAAATATTTTAGTATATTGTTAATTTAAAAAAACTGAAATTATTATATAAATGATTGCAACTATATAAAAATAAACATACTTGTGAGCAAGTACTAGAAGATAACAAAAATAAAAATAAATTATTTGATAGGAAAGTGGTATTATAGATTAGTTTTGTGCAAAACATAACCTATTGTGTGATTATACTGTATTTTTTATTTTTTAAGATGACAGGAAAAGGTAAAGATTGATTTTTTTTTGAAATTCACATGAAGTTTAAATTAAGTAAAAAAATAAAAATTATTTTTGCTGCAAAGAAAAATAAATTTTAGTTGTGAGCATGAGCACTTAAAATAACCTTCTAATTTACACTAATCCCTTTGTCTCTAATTTATATGCATGAGTTTTAAAGTCCTTGCATAAACTTAGTTTTATGCCATTTTCTCTTTTTAATCTGTCTTCTATACAAGTTGATGGTGTATATAAGATGAAAATGAAACATTTCAAATTCATTCAACCACAATTATTTTCATTAGAATCTACTTTTTCTACTTCAGAATCTGCATGTGGAATTTGAAGGCTGGGTTTCTTAAACTGATAAGTATCTACCCAGTGTTTTTGTTTCTGTGGATATATACCTATATCTATACATATGTCTATCTATAATATCTATATATTCTAATATATCTATATATATTATATTAGATACACAGAGGTATTATATATTAGATATATAGATATATCTATATATAGATACATAGATATAGATATTAGAAATTGTTTTCCTGTGCCTTCAGTAATACATTTATGAATAAGTTCTGCTTCCAGTCATGGCAGATTGGAAAATTTTTACCAACCTTCTTGCCAAGAAAAATGAGAAAAGATAAGCATTTTCCCGAAGTCATGGAAAGCCAAGAAAGCAGTGAAGAATGAGAAGGCTAAGGTCTGGAAGAAGTGAAATACACCCAATATTTGAGCTGCTTTTGCCTTAAGGATTTCTGTAGATTTCAGACAAGGTGACTGAGTGGCGGAGAAACTTAAGGAAGTCTTTGAAAACCTTTTGAAACTGGAGGAACAAAAGTTCAAGTTTAGTTCACTCCAAAAGAGGGTCCATTAAATCTTCCATATTTGGTTAAGATCCTGAAGGTTTGCACTCTAGGAGTAAGACTGCTATGAAAATAAGTCAGCTTTATACAGGTTGAAACCCAGTTTTGAATCATTTCAAGCCCTCACATTGGATAAAGATGCTCCCAGAATGCTAATGTCTCTGGTAGTTTAGGAGAAATAAACATAAATCTTCTCTTGAGAATAATATTATCACCTTAAGCCATATTATATCTATAATTTTAGATTTACAATGCTTTACACTCATTCAAAAATAACAGGCACACAGGTAGTCAAGATGCAAGAACAGAAATAAACATCAATAGACAATAGAAGCATACCAATGGCGCTCCTGGTAAAAAACTTATCAGACATGGACTTTAAAATAACTGTGGTTGAAGTGGATAAAAAATGAGATTGGAAATTTCAGCAGAGAATAGGAAACTATAAAAATGGAAGTTCTAGAATGGAAAAAACACAATATTTAAAATTGAAAAATCAATTGCTGGGTTTGATAGCAGATTAGACACAGTTGAAGAGAATTAATTAACTGAGATATGACTTTACAACAAAATTAATGGAGGCTAGAAGACAAATAAATGGTGTCTTTAAGATGCCAAAATAAAATAACTGCCACAGAGAGTGCTAAAACCAGAAGACTTTCCTTTCAGATTAAAGATGAAGACAATTTTGAAATAACAACAAAAAAATTCCTGAATTTATAAATACAGATGAGATCAAAGATGTAATAAAGGATTTTTCTTTGGTGATGAGAAACAAATCTCAAATGGAAGGCCAATGATACAAAAGGGGATAAAAAAATAACAATTATAGTTATCTGGAACAAACATAGATAAATATTTGGTGTATAAAAGAGCAATAACAATCATTTCTAGGATTAAAAGTATATGTAGAATGAAAAATATGATAACACCCAAAAGAAAAGAAGTGGATCAAAAGAGTTAAATTAATCTGGGCCCTTGCATTGTCCTACAACAGGACAAATATACAATGAAACTCATTTCTATTCTAGAACACCTTTTCCCTTTTCCTTCTTTATTTCTATGCATAGCAGTATTAGCATTTGGCTATCGACGTCTGTTACTTACTCATATTTACTGTCTCTGTTTCATTCATTGTGTAAATGACACCTGGCATCAGCAACTAGAATAATATATGCCACACAAATATTTGTTGAATCATTTACTAACAAATAACATGGCAAAATATTTGCAAATGCACTTCTTTATATAATGTAGTAATGTAAAAATATTAATAATTGCTCATATGTAGAAAATACTGTTA
Source organism: Eulemur rufifrons (assembly GCF_041146395.1). Classification (NCBI taxonomy): domain Eukaryota; kingdom Metazoa; phylum Chordata; class Mammalia; order Primates; family Lemuridae; genus Eulemur; species Eulemur rufifrons. The sequence goes on along the minus strand of NC_090997.1, from coordinate 26,273,757 downwards.
AAAATAATAAATCTTAAAGGAGTCATTTGGAAAAGACATGTCTGTCTTGCTCTTTTAGCTTTGACGTATCAAAATCAGCTAGGTTGGTAACGCAATATACTGACATAAGCCAAGTCAACATGGCATTTTAATAATAGGCTAAGCATGAAAAATGATGGTAAAAGTGGATCATAATATCATGGCAAAGATGATTAATGATTACCTCTATAAGTGTTAATGTATTTTATTCTGTAGAATATCCAGAGCTATTCATGTCACTTTCCATATATATATATGTATATATATTTGCAAATTAATCTAACTGTAGAAGTAGGTTACCATCTTGTTGCTATGTATGAAAATACTTATATTTGTGTTTTAAAATGACACATTTTAAAAAGTAATTTGAAATTTTCTCTCCATAACTATATAAAAATGTGACAAAAAGATTTGTTGAATTAAGATGTTTGATAATATTAATTTCTCCTTGCCAACTATATATTTTTAAATTAACAAATCTGTGTCAGTGGGAATATATCTTTTTGGAAGAGAGAATAAATAAACACATTTCCATAAATCATCTGGAAGAACTGAAAATGCTTAAAAATATAAACTGTTTAATAAAATACCATGCATCAGCCATGGTCCCGGTAGGAGAAAAAGGACCTACTTAAATCAGTTAATTAAAGAAAATGTAATGAAAGGGCTATTTACAGAGCTGTAGACAGGATACAGGACACTGAACAGGGATGATGGTGTATCCCAGAGCTAGCAACTACCGGGAGATGTTTCTATTCCTAGGCCTGAAGGAGCAAGGAATAGAGCGGTTGTTAGTGTTTGAGGTGACTAGAGCCCGGCTGTGGCTCTGGAAGAGATGCCCAGTAGGAGATGAGGTCCTCTATAAAGAGAAGCAGCTCAACAGGCAGCAGGCTGGGGGAATAAATGTCCCACCTCATTCTTCTGCCTTCAGAACTTCTCCTTTTGTCTCCCATTGTCCAAACATACCTCCAAAGTCAGAGGGCAAAGGAACCTGGGAAATTCAGTCCCTAAAATTCAGTCTTTTGGGGGACTGAGCAGAGTGGAGGAGGGTATTTAGTGCATTTGGAGGGGCAAAGACACAGTATTAAGCACCCACCCTCAAATCACTCAAATAAACAAAGGTGAAACAAAAAATGAAGTTACAATCATTGCCCTGGTGCTATTTGTGACTGGTGCTACATGATTCTCAATTTATTCTGGTGATTGTATATGAGGAAATCATAACATGTAAAGTGATTAAATAAATTTATTGTGCAAAGAAAACTCTTTAAGATGAAACACATTCCAAAACTTTGAAGTCAAAGTATTTTTCCCATAACTGCATTAAAACTCACGTAAATAAACCCTAGTAATGCAACCACTAATCACATAAGTTGAAATTTGGGGAGAGTTGGTAAATATGAAAGCAATGAACAGAATACATTAAGTGAAAATTGAATCATTTTCAGCAATACACCCTTAATGATATTTGGGTTTTTTACTTAACAAATTATAACTTTTAATCATTTCTATATTAACCAATCCTTTAAAGATATTTCAAAACAGAAGTTCATTCATTTATTTAAGCATTTGAATAGTACCTACCATGTTTCAGGGGTTACATTAGACCCTTAGACTGCAAATCAGTCAGAAAGGAACACAATTCTGTATGAAATGAACACTATCCTTGAGCTCACATTCTTTGTAAAAGATACAGATATCTAAAATAAATTTTTATAGTTTTGCATGTTAGAAACATATCACACATTGTTGATATTTACTAAATATTAAAATTGGAAGGTATGTCCAGATAGTTGCCTATGAATCTATCACAAAATGCTACTGTACTCAATGGTATATTAACTGACTTATCTCTTGTATGGTAAATACTACCAGGAAGAATTTCTCTAATAACAATAGTATACTCCAAGGGATGATAAAGATTTTCTTTAAATTTTACTGACTTTCAATTAACTTCAGATTCAACATGGAGTATTGTATTAACATTAAAATCACTATAAGTAATGCAAAATGAGAGTATATTAAAATAGAAACATTGAGATAAGTTCAATGAACTCTTGTAGGATTTTAGGTTGCAAATTATTATTTCTGAAATTACAATCATTCCAACACATTGATGCAAATTACTAAGAGTTTCATGATTATAATGTTCATGACCAGTAAGATTGACCCTACTCATTGAAAGATTCAGGCATGGCATCATTTCCTTAATATTATGTTACTCCAAAATAAAGACTAATATGCTTTGAAATTCTTATGCATTCTTGCTTTCAGGTCATGAGACACACCTAGTGAAGAAAAGACATTTTCCTTGCAGGTACTTAGAAGAGAAGAGCTTACCTCAAGAGAAACTTCACAGCATGTCAAATTCTTTTTTTTTTTTTTTTTTTTTTGAGACAGAGTCTCCCTCTGTTGCCCGGGCTAGAGTGAGTGCCGTGGCATCAGCCTAGCTCACAGCAACCTCAAACTCCTGGGCTTAAGCGATCCTACTGCCTCAGCCTCCCGAGTAGCTGGGACTACAGGCATGCGCCACCATGCCCAGCTAATTTTTTGTATATATATATTTTAGTTGTCCATATAATTTCTTTCTATTTTTAGTAGAGACAGGGTCTCACTCTTGCTCAGGCTGGTCTTGAACTCCTGACCTCGAGCGATCCACCCGCCTCGACCTCCCAGAGTGCTAGGATTACAGGCGTGAGCCACCACGCCCGGCCATGTCAAATTCTTAATATGTTGAATTTTATCTTTATATTTGTACCTGTTCTCATAGAATAATATATGAAACTAGTATAGAAACTCTTAGTACATGATTCCAAAAAGAGACTGTATTATGTATAAAACAGATTATGTATTAACTATATATGAGTCAGTGTCTCTGAGGAAACAGAATCCATTGAAATGATTTAAATGAAGAGTCTTTAATTAAGGTATATGCACAGATATAAGGACAAAAGCAAATACGGAATGTTGTAGCATCCAGAGACTAACAACACTGGTAGACCATTACCATCCCTAGGAAAGACTGAGTATGTGCTGGAGCCAGTGAAAGATCTATGAAAAGAGGGATGCAGTTGCTGCCAGAGTAGGAGCACTGAAGTAGAGAGAGAAGCAGAAGGAAATATTCCAACTTCTCTCTTTCCACCCTTTAATCTGCTGTTGCTTCTTGTCGGCCAAAATCACTCAAAGCCGGAGGGCAAAGGGCTTCGGGTGCTATCCCCTGGGGCACAAAGTAGGGCAGAAAAAGATTTTAAAAAATTGATATAGAAGTAAATGGAAAATAACGAGCAGAAGAAGTAACAAAGTTCATCACATGCATCTCTACAAGATGCTAATCAAATTTACGAGATTTTTTAAATTTCAAAATATTAAGGGCGTACAAATGTTTTAGGTTACACGGATCATTTTTGTAATGCTTGAGTCCTGGCTATAGGTGTGTCCGTCACCCAAATAGTGTTCGTTGTATGCATTTGGTAGGTTTTCGACCCTCCCCACCTCCCATGTCCCCGCTGGTTGCTTTCCACTGAGATTTACTTCCCTCTGTGCACTTGTGTGTTCATCTGTTAGTTCCAATTTAATAGCAAGTACATGTGATGTTTGTTTTTCCATTCTTTAGAATTTTTCCTTTTTGGCAGAAAATTCAAAACATTATTTCCTTTATTGTTTTTCTTATTGTGTTAACCATATGTTGAGGGTGAAGAAAACATATTTGGAAAAGCAAAATCCATTCATCCATTTATTTTTGGAATATATTTCTAACTTTAAAAATAATTCTCAGAGCACTTCATTGGTTTAAAAGTAAGAAAAGTTTATTAATGACCTCAGTTTCAAAGTACTTTTGATTAACTAGTGCCAAGTACATTGAGAGGCAAATTACTTTTCATTAACGATTCTTTTTATTGTTTCTATTATAAAATGTCTCTAATTGACAGCATGTATTTTCCAAACAGTCTATATTATTAGATTAGAAACCTGACACTGTTCACATCTTGGTACATGAGCAAAAAATAATTAAATTTAATAATAATGAAAAGAACTCTCAGTAATCCATCATGCCACTATTGTAGCATGAGCAGTGAAGTTGAGTGGGTGCCAAATCAGAAAATGAATCCATAAAAATATGCCAATTATTGTAACCATAATAAAATTCCTGTCCTATTTCAAGTATACTAACGATCATCATTGCCTCAAACAGAACCTCTTAGGACTTCATTGTTTTTAAATTTTATATGCATTCCTAATGCACATTAGATGCAAAAATTTTATGAGAGCTTAATGAGAAGATACATTTTTAAAGCAATGATAACCCCCTTGGGTTATATAACTCAACTACTGAATCCTATTCCTACATCTGAATATCCATGACTAACACATCTGTTACTTACCTTGGAGTTGATTTGGTATAATCTCTCTCAGTCTTAGTTGGACAAATAGGGGAATAATCACTGTAGAATGTTGAGAGGATCATATATAATTTACTATATTTTTCAAAACACTTTATTCCTATCCAGATATGAGGTTATTACAATTTAATTAAGTAAAATGTTGGAAATAAATCTTTAAATTAAAAAAAACAACTCTCACCAACAATCTTACAGTTTAGGAGTAAAAGGATTCTCCTCTCTCCAATCCCTGAATTATATTGAATTATATTATATTATTCAAAATTGAGAATTTCACTCAAATATATTTTTTTGTATCTTTATAGGCATGGCCTGAAAGCAAACTTATACTCAAATTTTGTTTATGTGCAGGAAGAGTGGAGAGTGGGATAGAGAAGAAATCTAATTGTGCACTGATTTCCACAGAGCAGCATGTGTTGCTGACTCTGTAAAATCCTGTCCCTTTTGCAAGTTTCTGTCCCTTCTACTCTCTTGGAATTTTCTCTCAAAGCAAAACACTAACTCAATCTTGGAAAATTCTTCATTTGCTGTCAGGTAAAATACATACGTCAGGGACTGAATTAAGACTCTTAAATATTTAATTTGTGGAAGAAGAAAAATCTATCAGAGAATTTGTTATTGGAAAAATTGCTGATCTGAATTTGGAAATTTGTTTGTATTCCTCAGAAGAGGGACTCAAAGAAAGTACATTTTGAGACTCCAGGAATAATTATTTACCCCCAAGTATAACTTCCTTACTCATTAAGTTGTACTCCATACCGTGAATGTTGTGTTACATCTTTTCCACAGTAGGTTTTGGGAAGAAAGAGGAGAGATGCAAACAAAGGAAACAGATATAATTCTTAAAAGAAGAGAAATGCCATGGGCTTATAAAAGTGACACCTCTGTTTTATAATTCCTATCAGGGCCAGCCTAGATATGTCCCAAATCTTTAGTTGCAGTTGAATAACCAAATAGGATCATTCAAAACAAGGCAGATTTACTGGTGAATTGAGGTTTTAATGAATTCTTACATTGTATTTTTCACTTGCTAAACACACAATGTGACCATCTTTCATAATTCTATAAATTATGCTTCTATTTCTTGAAAATATCAAATTTAAAGAGTAAAATTTCTTGATTATTTATTCTCATGTTATGTGACAGAAGTGTTTTTCTCTTACACTTGGACTGGCTGGGTAATAGTTTCAGATATTACCTGCTTTTCCCCCTTATTTACACTCGTTTTCTTTTCTGCGTAAGGAAGCATATTTTCTACTTTCTCTTTCCAAAACTCTTAGCTTTGGAGTTAGGAGAGGATAGACAGAAACAATAAAGTAAGCTTAGGTTAGACCACAAAGCTTGGTATGGGTTCCTTATCTGGGAAGAATAAAGACTTAGACTTGTCTAAGGTTACTTTCAGTTTGGTTTACTGCCAAACCAGGTTAAACATTTAATGCAAAGGACAAACACAAGATTAGGATATAAGTGGGTGGATGTCACTATCCCAGGATGCCTACTTCCATGCTAAAGTGTTTCTTGGTTCAAGGTCTTAGTGACTGCATCATGTGAAAATCTACCAGATGAAAGGAACTGAGAATTATGGACTCCATTCTTCAATTCTATTCCAGGCCATGGGTTGTTGAGGGGGACATGGTGGTACTCCAGTTCGCACACAAGGCCATGATATAAGAGGATTCTTTCTTGGCCACAGTTTGGTAATTTCAAGTTTTTTTTTGTTGTTGTTTTTTTTAACTACATCATTAGGCCTACTTGCAATTGTTATTTAGAAGGCCCAATCATGGCTTATCATAAAAGACTAAAGATATATTTTTCCTAAGGAGGGGAAAGAGATCTCTCTCTCACACACACACACAGAGAGAGAGAGAGAGAGAGAAATCTGTGAGTTCTAGGCTTGTACTCAGGGCAGCTCCCAGGAATGTAACATGACCCAGAGAAAAATGGCTATGTCAAGAATCTAGGTTGATAGAAACAAAGAGCCCTGTATCTCAAAGAACAGCATGGATTGTTCAGCAAATGAAGCTATCATTAGAGTGAATAGACAACCTACAGAATGGGAGAAAATATTCACATACTATACATCTGAAAAAGGGCTGATGACTAGAATCTATATAGAACTCAGGAAAATCAGCAAGAAAAAAATCAAACAATCCCATTAAAAAGTGGGCAAAGGATATTAACAGAAACTTTTCAAAAGAAAACAGATTAATGACCAAGAAAGATATGAAAAAATGCTCAACATTTCTAATTATCAGGGAAATGCAAATCAAAACCACAATGAGATATCACTTAACTCTAGTGAGAATAGCTTTTAAAAAAAATTTATTTATTTCAGCATATTATGGGGATACAAATCCTTAGGTTACACATATTGCCTTTGCCCCACCTGAGTCAGAGCTTCAAGTGTGTCCATCCCCCAGACGGTGCACCGCACCCATTAGGTGTGTATATATCCATTCCCTCCTCCCACCCATCTACACGACACTCAATGAATGTTATTACTACATGTGCACTTAGGTGTTGATCAGTTAATACCAATTTGATGATGAGTACATGTGGTGCTTGTTTTTCCATTCTTGTGATACTTCACTTAGTAGAATGGACTCCAGCTCTATTCAAGATACTACAAGATGTAAAGACATTCTATAAAAAAGACATCTGCATGAGAATGGCTTTTATCAAAAAGTCCCAAAATAACAAATGTTGCCATGAATGTGGAGAGATAGAACCACTCATACATTGCTAATGGGACTGCAAACTAGTAAACCTCTATGGAAAGTAGTATGGAGATACCTCCAAGAACTAAAAGTAGAACTATTTGATCCAGCAATCCTATTACTGGGCATTTACCCAAAGGAAAAAAAGACATTCTATAAAAAAGACATATGCACTTGAATGTTTATAGTAGCACAATTCACAATTGCAAAGAAGTGGAAACAACTCAAGTGCCCATCAATACATGAGTAGATTAATAAAATATGGTATGTGTATACCATGAAGTTCTACTCAGCCATAAAAAATATGGTGAACTATCTCTTGTATTATTCTGGATGGAGCTGGAGCTTATCCTTCTAAGTGAAGTATTACAAGAATGGAAAAACAAACACTACATGTACTCACCATTAAATAGGTACTAATCTATCAATATTAATGTGCATATATGTAAGTCACATTCATAGGTTGTCGGGTAGGTGGTGGGAGGAGAGGATGAATAAATTCACACCTAACAGGTGCAGTGTGCACTCTCTGGGGGATGGGCATGCTTGTAGCTCTGACTTGTGTGGTGCAAAGGCAATTTATGTAACCAAAGTGTACCCCTGTAATATTCCGAAATTAAAAAAATAAAAATAAATTAAATTAAAAAAAAAAAGAATAGCACGGATTGTCTATATCCAGAAAGGCAAGTTAGCTAGATGACTGGAGTCTTAGGGCTGAGTGATATGTAGGTACCCTGGAACACAAAGCCTTGGCATAGGATGAGGTTCTATCTCAGAATTATGGCACAGAAGTCTAGGCAAGGGTAGAAGGGTATACTCAAGAAGGACACGTGTTAATTTAATTTTTCACCTGTTCAAGAAAATAGAGGCTTAGAATGCAAAATTAAGTCACTGAAAATAAAATCTTATTGCTTTAACACCTGAATTTGTGAACTGAGCTTCATGCTTTATACTCATTAATTTTATATCGTATTTGTGAACTTAATAGCTTTTGACCTAAAGAATCAACCTGTATTTGAACTTAATCCTCTTCATTTTCTCCCCATTGACTCTTTTTTTTTAAATTTCAGCTTATTATGGGGGTACAAAAGTTCAGGTTACATACGTTGCCCATGTACCGCCTATCCCCCCAAGTCAGAGCTCCAGACGTGTCCATTCCCCAGACAGTGCACATTGCACTCATCATGTAGGTATAAGTTACCGTTTTATTTGATCTTCCTATCCTAAATCCATGCTGCCATATCTTATTTGTCATTGCCAAACAGGCTGTAATGAACTGAATGTTTGTGTCTCTCCAAAATTTGTATGTTGAAATCTAATCTCCAATGTGATGGGGTAATATTTGGAGATGAAAGCTTTGGAAAGTAATTAGGTCATGCGAGTAGAGTCCTGATGAATTGGATTTGTGCCCTTATAAGAGGCCAGAGAACTAGCTAGCTTTCTTTCTGCCATGTGAGGGTACAAGACGTTGTCAGTCTGCAACCTGGAAAAAAGACCTCACCAGAACTTGATCATGCTACCACCCTAATCATGGACTTCTAGCTTTCAGAACTGTGAGAAACAAATATTTTCTGTTTAAGCTACTCCATATGTGGTAGTTTTTTATAGCAGTCTGAGCTCGCTAAGACACAGGTTAAGTGTAACTACTATTCCATCATTCAGACACATGAAGATGATTAGCATGACTGTGCTCTTTTCTTACAATGAACAAAACTGAAAGCATTTTATGAAATTTATCTCTTGGTTTATTTTATAAAATCAAAATTGATAATCTATATATTAAATTTCCTTAGAAAAAAATAAATATTTGCATGCTATAAATATTGAGTCATTTAAAAAATAACATCCATTAGAATAGTTATCATTTGTTATCTTCAAAGAATAAGTAGCAAAGCAAAATGGAGAAGTGGGAGCATTAGACCTTTTCAGCCATACTGTATCATACTAGAAAAAAACTCTCTTTAGCAAGAGAAATTGGATTGTTACTTTTTACTGGCAAGAACAGTATTGTGTAAATGTCATCTTAAAAATACATTGCATACATCAATGTCAACGCTGTATTATTTTGTTCCATATGGAAGAGAATAAGCCTCATAAGAGTTACTTCATTATAGATTCTCCAAGACTGACTTGCAGCTGTCCACATGGACCCTTAAAAACCTCTGTACGACTTCACGTGGATTATTTGAAATACATTTATTGGCAATTATGCTGTGAAATCCTTCCCTTGATTGAAATAATTGTTTTCTAAGCCACTTTGAAGTATTTTTTCCTTAAAAGCAATACAAAAATTCTCAAAATATTGATTTATAATTTTAAAGATATATAAATACAGAAATATATGTGTGTGGGGTTGTGTGTACATGTGTTTGTACATACATTATTTAAATAAAAAATATTAGGATTCTGCCAGGGATTAATTACTCTGACATCATATATTATGATAATCACTTTTATATTTATATATATTAAACTTATATTTAACATATTTTTGATGCATTTCATATCACTAACATGTTAAAAACAATATTTTTCTACTTTCCTATTGAATAAAATACAATACTAGAGACTGCACAAAATTTGAGTTTGAAAATAAAAAAATAAATGTAAAATTTCAATGGCAAATGGCTTCGAGTTTTCATTTATTATCAATTTAGTAATCTGCCATATGTAAACATAAAATTAAAATATCTGGACTAACTGCATTATTAGGCAAATATCTCTAATATTTAACTGCATTTTGAGATGAATTTTAAAAACTATGTAAATTAACCTGACTGAAAGGGAAGATGCACACAATGTATAGATCTCTGTATATCAAATAAACTTAGAGAATTATTATTAGTCAGGGGCAATTTCTATTGGGGTGAAATGGGGTGGCTGTTTTTAACCAAGGATATATGTGTATGTGTATATTCTCATTTGTATATGTCTAAATTTAATGTCTTGAATTTTTCCAGAATTGTTCTATTTTAAAATATTATCTCCCTTTGTGCCCACAAGTTTATTCATACTTGTCAACCAATTTGTCTCAATTTTTAGTTTAGAAAAATGGTCACCACAGGCATACAACCTCTAGGTAAAATTTGAGCCATCATCTTTCCTATTATTGCACATGTGGTTAATACTTAGCATACAAATTAGATCCCAGACACTCCCAAAGTGAAGACTGTCACAGAAAAGACACATAAGGTCGAATAAACATTTGATGTTAGGGTCATGAGAACATGCTGTGCACCAGAGAGCAGAGAATCAATCATTGCGTTGTAGACGTGAATCTGGATTCAATCCAAACCTGGGTGAACTAAGAGGATATCACATAGAGATATTTTAGGAAGATTTTAATCCAAGAGCATGTATAAGTAAGCATACAATTTGCATTTTGATTTTTAAAAGGAACACTTTAGACATAGATTTCAAAGTAGCCCAGTGGCAATACAATGTTTTTGTCACTATGAAAAATAGTCTTATTTAACATGAAACGCAAATTTCCAGGTAAACAAAGCCCACTTAAGATAAAGCTAATGAGGCATTTAGTGAAGAAGAGAATGTGTGAAAATTATAAAAAGCTGGAAAGAAAATACCTTTTATTCTTACAGTTTAGAGTACTCACGGTAATATGTAATATTGCAAGGATTGGCTTCCTAAGTGACTTCCATTATCATCTCCTGTTGTGTGTGTATTGTCAAGACACACAGTCTGCATCACAGAATAAATTATTGGTGGAAGAGTAGAAACAAACAAATGAGGCATAATAGTCTACTTTGGAAAATGATATCCAGAATCTATACACAGACTCTTAGAAAATAGGTTTTTTTATTCAAACATGAAAGATATTCTGAAAAAATGCTTATAGTAATTAAGAAACTTTCAGTTTTTTGAAGCTTAGAGCACATCTCCAGAAGGTAAGTAATTCAAATCTTTAATAATTACAGTACTTTAGTTTTTAAGTTATCTCTCTAAAATGCAGAAACATGCTATTAAGGCAACTATGAGATATGAAAAAAAGTTAGAATCATCTTCATTTAAGCATTCCATGCAAGAGAAAAATAAACAAAAACCCTGCTTAGTGCACATATATGAAATGCTACCAAACAAAAATGTTCTAAAAATTGGAGAGGATAAAAATTAATTTCAAATGCACAGTGCCCTTTACCCCCAAACCAAGCTCCAGTGCTGAGTTGGCTACATATCGACTAATGAAAATAAAATTACTATTAGAGAAAATGGCCTAAAATAATATAAAGTCACAATCCTTTCTCAGAGCCAGAATATAAAACAGTGAAACTCATAGTTGTTTAGTACGTTGTGCTTATTTGGGGTTGGTTGCATGAAAACTGACTTAGAAAATTTCCCAAGATGTGAAAATCAAACACTCACATGGCTTTAAATATCAGTAGGACTAAAAAGGATGTGTCTTTAGATTTTAAATAAGTGTACTATGTACATCTAAAGACCAGATTTGTAAACATTAATGTTCCAACCAACTAGATAGGAGAGAAAAGAGGAAAGGTGACTGCTTCATTCTATGTTTATTATTTTTATTAATATTTTTCACAAAACCAGTAGATGATCTTTTATTTGATTATAGTGCATTATGATGAGTGTCCCAATAATATTACATAAACATAAAAAGGTGCCAAATCTTAATGTTTTAAGGTAGAGTGTACATCCAGGACTGTTAAAGAGCTTTTGTGTAGAGATGTGGTTTGCTGATGAGAAACTAATGGTTTATCATACATAGAAAAAGTTTCAATACTTCAATAAATAACTCAATGTTCAGGAAAGCCCATTTAATACTAAATTTCATTTTATACAGAGCACTGCTATGGTAAAATTATGGGCATATATTAAAATTAAATGTTAATATAGCTTCTAATAATGAAATAAACTTAGGTAATAAAATTTGTGTCACAAAAACCTATAAATTTTCCACCACTGCTTGTTTGTTGAGGATGGATTAACAGTACCTTACGTTTACGTATTTGGTATAATTGTATCAAATTTTCCTTACAAAAATCCTTTAAAATATAGATTATAATTTGTGTTTTATAGATTATAGGTTTCTGAAAACCTACAGAATCTCTTGTAGAACCAACAAAAGGAAACAGTATGTGCTGAATGGTAGAAAAAGACATCAGGTTTTAGGATAGTGACAACAATCCAAGGAAGAGAATGGCTATTTACAGATGCCTCATTACTAATAATACAAGTCTACACATAGTTCAAAACCCTTCGTGACATTTTTAAGTGAAGATAATATTCATTGCTGTTTATTGGCTATGCCTGTGCCAGCCACCTAATGTTGTGCTTTACATCCTAAACTGATCCTATGTCCTATGGCTGCAGGCTCATTCCAGACACATTATCCTCCTGACAATTCCGTAAACCTGCCAAGCCTTAATGCTTCTGCCTGTGCTGTTTATATTGCCTCAGACACCGTTTTACAGATATCCAGGGGATGTGCTACGTAATCACTTCATGTCTCTCTTCCCTTTCCTGACCATCAAAATAACATGGAACCCAACAGCATCCCCTACCCTACCTTAATTTTCTTGTACATTCTACCAATCACCTCATAATGCCTCCCCAAGCATTTGCATAGATTTGTTTACACCTTCACAGTCTGCTGCTTTCCCTCAAAAGATATTATGTATACTACTGTGTTCCCTGAGTCTAGAACAGGGGTGGGGAACCTTTCCGTGTTGGAAGTCTGCATTAATTTAGCTGTAATCAAACAAGGCTGTATTCAAGAAACTTCAATTAGATATACTTAAAAATGTGCATTGTTTTTTAAAAACCTAGCCATTATGTAATCAATAATGTCAAAAAATGAAAACTATCTGTTAATTTTACAGTTAACTAACCTTTTCATGACTGGCAGCCTGGTGCTTTTCCTCAAAAAGCTCCCAGGTTACTGGCAGCAGCAGCTTTTGGGCTCATGAGGGTAGATGGGCTCTCCAGCAGCCCGGAAGCCCACTAAGCACCAGAGATGTGAGCGAGGGAGAAAAACCACTGCACCTACCCTTCTTGCTAGACTTCCAGCCTCTCAGGGGTTGATCTCTGCTGATATCTTGCTCCTTCTTGTTCTGCTCCACTTCTTCCTGTGGAATCTCTGGTAGGTTCTGGAACATTTCACTTGGAATGACACCTGATCTATATTTGTCTTTTATTTTTCATCTAAAACTTTTCCTTCTTTCTGAGATAATCTGGCAGCTGGTGTCTCTGGTCCACCATATTCACAGCTGATATTTTATATTTCTACAGTGTCAGTTGTAATGTCTTCTTTTCATTCATGATTGCAGTTATGGTTACTTGAGTCCTCTCTTTTCTATTTCTGGTTAATCTAACTAGTGGTCTATTGATTTTGCTTATCTTTTCAAAGAACCAACGTTTTGTTTCATGGATCTTTTGTTTTGTTTTAATGGTTTTCATTTTGCTTATTGTGGTCTGAAGTTTGTTATTTCTCTTCTGTTCATTTTGGTTTTGGTTTGTTTTTCTTTTTTTTAGGTCCTTGAGGTGTGACATTAGATTGTTAATTAGTGATATTTCTGTTTTTTTTTGATGGAGGCATTTAAGGCTATAAACTTTCCCTTTACAACTGCTTTTACTATATCCCATAGATTTTTTGAAATCTTATATCACCTTGGTCATTTAGTTCAAGGAATCTTTTGATTCCCATCTTAATATTGTCATTGATCCAAGTATCATAGTAGCAGTTGTTTAATTTCCATGATTTTGAGATTTGGGTGCTTCTCTTGGAATTGATTTCTGATTTTATTCCACTGTGGTATGGTAAGATACATAATATTATTCTGATTTTTTTTTAATATGCTGAGGCTTGTTTTGTGGCCCAAGATGGATCAATCTTGAAAAATGTTCCATGTGCTAATGAGAAGAATGTATATTTAGTAGTTTTGAGGTAGAATGTTCTGTAAATGTCAAGTTCATTTGTTCTAGAGTTCCATATAAGTACAGTGTTTCTTTATTTATTTTTGCTTCGATGATCTGCCCAGTTCTGTCAGTAGAGTGTTGAAATCCTTAGCAACTAAGGTAATACTGTTTATTTCTTTGCTTAGATTTAAAAGAATTTGCTTTATAAAATCGGGAACTCCTGTGTTAGGTGCCTATATATTTAGAATTGTTATGTCTCATTGTTGAATTGCTCCTTTTACCATTGTATAATGACCATTTTTGTCTTTTTTTTTTTTTTAGCAGTGTTGATTTGAAGCATATTTTATCTGATATGAGAATGGCTGTACCTACTCGATTTTGGTTTCCATTTGCATGGAATATTTTTTTCCCATACCATTACCTTGAGTCTATGAGAGTCCTTCTATTTTAGATGTGTTTCTAGAAGACAGAATATGTTTATTTGGTTTGTGTTTCTTCATTCATTCAGCCAGTCTACATGTTTTAAGTGGGACATTTAGACTCTTCATTTTGAGTGTTAGCATTGCTCTGTGGGATTCTGTTCTGTTCATCATGTTGGCTGATATCTTATTGTTTTGTTTTCACTCTTGTGCTATTGTTTTACAAGTTGTGAGCTTTAACTTTTTGGTGTTTTTACACTGGTGGGTATCTATTATGCTGTGTCACGTATAATGCAATTTTGAGCATTTCCTGTAGGGCAGGTCTAGTAGTCACAAATTCCCTTAGTGTTTGCTTGTCTGGAAAAGTGTTTATTTCTCCATCATTTACAAAACTTAGTTTTACAGGATACAAAATTCTTGGATGGCAGTTGTTCTGTTTAAGAAAACTAAAACTGGGGCCTCAATCCTTTCTGGCTTGTAAGGTTTCTTCTGAGAAGTCTGCTATTAGCCTGATGAGTTTTCCATCGTAGGTTAGTTATTGCTTTCATCTTGTAGCTTGTAGAATTTTGTCCCTCATTTTGACTCTGGCAAGATTGATGACTGTGTGTCTTGGAGATGTCCTCTTATGAAGCTTCCTGGAGTGCAATGACCATCTTGTATTTGGATATCTGAATCTCCGGCAATACCAAGGAATCTCTCCTCAATAATTCCCTCAAATAGATTTTTCTTGCTTTTTGCTTTTTCTTCTTCTCCCTCCAGGATACCTATAATTTGTATATTGACTCATTTCACATGGTCTCATATTTCTCTGAGTGATTGTTCATTCTTCTTTTTTCTTTTTTCTGCATCTTTGACTGACTTGGTTAGTTTGAAAGCCTTGTCCTGAAACTTTGAGATTCTTTCTTCTGCTAGATCTCACCTGTTGTGGAAGGTCTCTGCTGTGTTTTGTAATTCCCTAAATGACTCTTTCATTTATTTATGTCCTTTCTTATGTTGTCTATCTCCTTAGTGAGTTTTTCATATTTTTCATTCATGTTTTGAAATATTTTTTTGTTTCTTTGTGTTGGTTGTCAACTTTCTCTTCACTCCTATTCATGTTGTTTGCCATCCATATTCTGAATTCCATTTCTGATATTTTGACAATTTCCTTTTGCTGAGGTCTGTGACTGTGGATCTGTTGTGATCCTTTGAAGGTGTCTGAGTACCTTGTATTTTCATGTTACCAGAATTCCTTTGCTGCTTTCTTCTTATCTTCTCTCAGCTCACAGCTGAAAGGTTTGCAAGGCACCTGTTCTCCTTTGTTGTGAATTCTCCTACTTAGAAGGAGGAGAAGTCCCTAGATAGTGCTTTTGTGTCCTATTCTGGAGGATTGACCTGGCAGGAGAGGGCAGATACACTGAGAACTTGTAATGTTGCTGCTCCCCTGAGTCATCCCATTCCCCTGTGGTTGTCACAATCCAAGCTGGTGCTGGGGGATAATTGGTTGGATTGGTGGGTTGGTCTCTACTGTTGGCAGCTCTCAATGGGGGCTGAGCAAGACCTTCTCCATGTAGGCAGGCGGCATGACTTGGCCAGCACCTGGGGAAGTTGCTGGATCTTGGCAGGAGCCTAGACACATCATGGGACTGCAGCTAGAAGTGGGGCAGGTTAGTGCCTGGGCAGGTTGTGGGATCTTGGCAGGAGACTGTATGGGTTGCAGGACTTGGGCAGGTATGCTCAGACAGCTCACAGGACTTTGACAGGTACCTGGATGGTTGTGGGATCTCGGCCAGTGCCTGGGCAGGTTGCAGGAGCTTGGTGGGTACCTAGGCATGTCACAAGATCTCAGCTGGTCCCAGGTGGGCATGTTGTGGGACTTTGGTGGGCACCTGTCTGCACATGGGTCTGCATCTTGTGGCGGGTCATGTCACAGGACCTTGGTGGGTGCCTGGACAGGTCAAAGGGCCTTGACCAGTGCCTGCATGGGACACAGGATAGTGGCTGGCAGCAAGGAGGCTCACTGGGATGCAGCAACTAGGCCACCCACAGCTGGCAGGGTTGGGGAAGTGTGCAGCACCTCAATGGGGAGTTGTGGTGGCTGGGGCTCTCCCTCTTTCCAGTTCTGACTGCAGCAGCTCCTGCAGTGCTACTCAGGTGGTAGCAGCACTGCTATCCAGATGGCAAGATGGTGGTAGAAGATGCTGAGGGCCTGCAGGCACCTGCTCTGTTAGGTTCCCTAGGAGGTAGCTGGTGGGGAGGTATGGAGGGGTGCACAGCACCCAGTCACAGTGCGTGTTAGAGTGCCTGCCCTCCCTGCTCCCTCCCTGGCCTGGCAGGGGTATAGGAAGGCAGCTTCAGTGGAGCCAACCCCTCTGCAGAATGGGCACTCTGGGGCTGAGAGCACAGAGTGGCATCTGTTGCAGCAACCTGAGACCGGAAGCTGGTGGGACCCCACTGTGCCTGCTCTCCAGTGCAATCCTGCTGTACAGTCTCTAAGCAGCTCCCTGATCAGCTAGTAAGCTGACAGCTAGGATTTCTGTGTCTGCTGGGAAAGTGCAGAGCTCTGGGGACTCCCCTAACCCTATCCCATGTGTGGAAGCTTCCCCCAGGTACCTTCTCATCTTGCCAAGTAGATCATCCCACCTCTCTCTCTACCGCATTAAGTGTCTCCAGTCGTTTCTCCGATGATTCACAATGCTCTCTCCAAGACAGTCCATCTGCAAATGAACCTCTACCCACAGGCTTTGATCCTCACCTTGAGAATGGCGAGTGCAGGCTGCTTCCAGCTCACCATCTTGTCCCCCTCCCCATCAATGGCTACTTATTAATGTTCATGCTGATGAAGGATAATGGTGATGAATAAGCACTTTAAACTTGTTCACATTGTGAGACATTTGTTTTTCCCCAGAAAGTAGAGAAAAATTGCCAAGTTGTAGTTTAGGGAAGATATATAAGGTACTTTCACAACTGTGGGAAAATAAACTATTCTTTAGTAGTCAGAAATTGCCCTGCTTAATAGTTGTAGCAGAAATGTTAATAATTTGCCAATCTCTTTTTTTTATCTCTACTTTTTCCAGACTATATATGAGTATAAAACAAGAAAAGTTGTGTCATTTGGACCAGTGATAAAATTATCCTCTTCTTAAAACAAGAAACAGGTTAAATGTGTTAGCTACTGCATTTGGAAAGTTAAGCATTACTATCCAATCACAAAAGTGTAATAATAAATTTACACTCCTCATCTATAAAGTGAACAGGAGCATAGTATAACTTGACCTGCCTCAACAAGATATTTTGCGAATTACAAAAATGTGAAACAGTACATTATGATGAAGCCATTTAGGCATAGTCTTGTCAAAGTACCCTAGTTAATTACATAAATTTACTCTTTTGATTAGATATTGAATTAATGTGGGCAGCAGACATCCCTTATGTCTTATTTTTTTATTGTTTGAGTTTTTTACTTCAGTTTTTACTACAAGTATTATATTGCTTTAAATTTTCTAGCTTGATAACTGGGCTAAGGGAACATTCTTCACTGAACGAATGGAAATTTATGTAAGATTATCAATGTACTCAACATCTTCCTGGCTTAGGAGAAACTTCACACTTCCCTTTTATTCTCTGCCCTATACCTTGTAATGAGTCTTTGCACTAGGTAAGTCCCCACGGTGAAATTTATTTCCATGATATTGGCTATCATTTTTGAAAGCTACCTTTACCAAATCTGGGAATAAACCCATCCATAGATTGGAATCACTTTTCTCTTCGTATCCCTCTTCCAATCATAAAGTTAATTCAAAATATGTCCCCAGAAATTAAAAAAACAATAACAGCAATCCTGCCTTCATCTCTGCATTGCCGGTATCCTGTATTGTTTAGTGCTCAGTAAATCTGGGCTGAATAAATAAATGATAGAATAAGTGAGTGAATAAATAAAAGTGATACAATTTGTAGCCTGCTGTCTATTTATTGGATGACATAATTTGGATTAATGTTATACTCACAGGTGTTTAGAGGAAGCAGCACTCTAAGGGGGAAATGGGACTGTAACATACCTTCCTACACAACGGAGAAGTTTATTGAACATGAGACTTCTTAGCAACTTTAAATTATACCACAGGGAGAATTTAACTGAATAGACTGCATGTTGGTTTTGCCCACAACAACTATAATACTTAAAACTAGATTATTATCCTATTTCAAATCTCATCAACACAGAAATATATATTTTTAAATAGATTTGTTTCCAGAGGACAGATTTTCTCCTCCCCTTTCTAATTTACAATGCAACAAATATTAAACCATCTTCATTAACATTTATTTTCTCCCCCCATTTAGGGGAAATAACATAAGGTAGAAAAGCCATATTAGTCATCTGCAGAGTTTAGAGGGGTAACAATCAAAAAACAAAAAAGAAAATAGAGAACCAATATACAGTATTACAAAATATTAAAGATTTCTTTCACAGTTTTAAATTTAGGAGTATTACATAAGGATCAAGTTTCAGCTCTGCAATAGACTTCTGTCCATACTCAAAATCTGAATCCTGATTCTGCTACTAGCTAGAGATGTGAACCTAAGCATGTCATTTTACTTTAGGTTTTCACCTGTCATTTGGGTTTACAACCATGCAGTTTATTTCAAGGGATAATTCCTGTTGAGTGTTCACGATAGCACCTGCATATAATACATGTTCAACAGCAATTTTTAGCAGTACTATTAATAAAATAATTATTATCTATAGAATAGAAACTCTAGCCTTTGGGTAGACAATAGGTACATTTTTCTAACTAAACAACAATAATTGATTTTTAAGCTATGACCAAGGGTAATGGCAAAAGCATACGAAAAGTAGATTGTACATTAATGGTGACATGTAAGATGAAGAAGCTCTTAAAATGCTAGTAAGAAAGTAAAACTATCAAATAAATAAGGACCTACTCTAGAAATTTTCTTATACCACACACCTCGTGCACCTCTACCGCATACCACACACCTCTACCTTTCGGTAGAGGTTCTTGACAAACATTTCTGCCTTGTATCATTTTCCAATCCCACTGGCCCAAGTCCAGCCAGAGCCTATATTCATTTCATGCTAGATTATAAAAATATCCTTTAAAGTGGTCCCCTATCTCCAGACTCTGTCCATCAAATCTATTATGCTTATCAATTTTCAAATTAATTTGCAGAACGTACTGTTTTGGTAGAGTCAGTTTCAGGCTCCAAAGCCTTTATTGTTTCTCAATTGCCTATAGAATAAAGCTCAAGTTCTTTAACTCTCACTCAAAGATTGTTATACTTAGTCCCAATCTCTACTTCTAAATTTTGTTTTTACTTAATATCCTGCATAAAACATAAGTTACAGCCAATATGAAATTCTCCAGATAACTTGTCATTGCTTTACATGACAGATCATACTACACCCTGCCTTATATACACATCTAGTCATTTAGGTTATATATCCTATATACTTCTTGAGTTGGCAAATATGTTTGGTAAATATTTGAATCCTGTAAAACGCCTGATGGAATTCTTTGCATAAAATTGCTCAATCAGTACTTTTTATCTTTTTATTTCAGGATATTATGGGAGTACAAATGTTTAGGTTACAAATATTGCCCTTGCCCCACCTAGAGATTACAGCCAGTTTAGACAAAAATAAGTCACCCTACAACACTCTGTCTTCCCGTCTTCAATGCTTATGGTAATCTTTTTTCTTAAATATTGCTTAGTATCTGATTATTTCTTTTCTTTTCTTTTATTTTTTTTTGTCATTGCATATGTTTTGACAAAGTCCCCATCTTCTCTTGGCTGGATTATTGCACAGGTGTTCTAACTGGCTTCCCTACTTCCAAACCCAGCCTGCTGCATTCCATCTTGCTCATTGCTTCCATGTTGACTTTCTGCAAGCTCTACTCAGAACATTCTGCAGTGGTTTCTCATTGCACACATGAAAAAAGAAATGTAAACTGTTTTACAAAATATCCAAAGTTCATAGATTCTGACCTTTATCTACCTTAACACATGTTTTACAATTTATCTTTCTATTCTATGAAACTATAGTACTTGCAGTTTTGAAACACATACGGTATTTAATGAGTACTTGTCTTTGTTTATTGTGGCAGACCCTAGGGTGACCCCTAATAATTCTCAACATCTGGGGATCACATCTT
The DNA here is from genome assembly GCF_041146395.1 of Eulemur rufifrons. Taxonomy (NCBI): domain Eukaryota; kingdom Metazoa; phylum Chordata; class Mammalia; order Primates; family Lemuridae; genus Eulemur; species Eulemur rufifrons. The sequence continues at coordinate 26,253,154 of NC_090997.1, read as the reverse complement.
TGCACAATCCCTTCCCCTAAAATGTGGGTGGAACCTATGATTTCCTTTTAATCAATAGAATATTGTGAGGGTGTTGGGATGCCACGCTCATGATATACGGCATGTTATAGTTAAAGTTAAAGGGATTTTGCAGTTGTAATTAAGGTCTCATATCATTGATTTTGAGTTAATAAGAAGGGGGATTATCCCAGTTAGACATAACCTAATCAGCTGAAAGCCCTTAAAAATGAGAAGTTTTCCTGCTGGCCTTGCAGAAGCAAACATCCATGTTTGAAACACCCATGGGCAGAGACCTGTGGAAAGGAGATGTGAGTGGCTTCTAGGCCTGATGGCATTCTCTTGCCTCCAGCCAGTAACAAGCTAGGGCATCAATCACACAACCACTAGGGAATCAATTCTCTCAACAACTGAACGAGATTTGAAGCTGATTCTTCCCTAATTGAGCTTCCAGATGAGAACATAGATCAGGCCAATCCATTGATTACAGCCATGGTGAGACCCTGCGTAGAGAACTCAGCTAAGCATGCCCAGACTCCTGACACATGGAAGCTATGAGATAATTAATGTTCGTTGTTTTAGGCCACCAAATTGGTAGTACTTTGTTATGCAGCAATAGATAACTAATAAATCATACTATTGTCTTTGCCTATAATGTATTTCTACAGTACTTTCTACTCAGTTCTACATCCTACTAAAATAATCCTTCAGCAATAAACCTAAATATTACCTCCTCCATGAATCATTTTCTGATTTATTATTTTTGGTAACTTTACCTGTTCTTGTGCTCTCAGAGTATTTTCTACATATCTTTGTTAATACTAACCATACCATATTAAAATTTGATTTTACATGTCCATTTCTCTCTATCAACAGGGACCTCCTTGAGAGACTAAAAGAACACTCAATATATGCATTTGAATACATAATATAATAAATAACCATTAAATTAGATGATCTAATGTCATTTGGTATGTTTATCAGCAATATTTTATAGGTTCTTATTGTACTTGGAACCGTCTGCTTGGACCCTAGACTTATTTGCTTAAAGAAATGGAAATAGAATTCTTATAAAAGAACAGACCACAGAAGTCGGGAAAGTAATAAAATTCAGGGAGAAGAGATAAAGTTTCATCTTAAAAGGATGATTTTTTAAAAAAAGGATAGTTGATGTGAACAATACTAGTTTGAAGAAGTGATTTGATGCTGATGAGAATGACTTCAAAATTTTACAGTTACTCTGAAAAGAAATGAGATGAATTACCATGAAAAAAAAATGAAGTAGAAGAAAAATAGTTCCTTGTATCTTGAGTTGTGACACAGTATGAATGATGATGGTTTCATAGTGTCTGCTCTATGACATATGAAATAAGATTCAAAACCCACATAACCGATGGTTAGATTAAAGGGGGAGGTAATGTGCAGTGAAAGATTAAGCTAAGTATAAAGAGCCTGATACACATACACTAAGAAGAGGGGTGTGACTGCATTTATACATCTCTACTATGTCACACAGAAAGAGGACAAACATTTGGCCTTTTCTACTGCTGGCAAGGCTTTCAGAGGTAGAGAGGAGTTTTGATAAACCACATAAAATAGTACGTCACCATAATGCAAAGAATGCCCTCTAATCAAAGGAAGATTTTGTTGTATCTCATAATATAGTCAGCCATGTAAAATATAAAGTATCCAGAACTAATGTAATATTGGTAGAGGTATCCACCATAGTACTGTCATGCAGCCTATGAAGTGATTTTTCCTCAACTCAAGGATTAAATTTCATTTATAGGAAAGAATGAAAAAACGCCTTCAGCAAAAGCATGTTCAAAGTCTTTATGATGCATCTTATTTCTGGTTATAGAAACTCATTCACACATAGATTACTTTGATAGCCATAAAACTATAATTCAGATTAGTTATCAATACATGGCTTTATTTCAGAGTGATTATTTTTGTTCATAGTTGCAGGCCTAGTAAGTAGCAAAGCTAAACCCACCTCTCTGGAGTGGGTTCTGAGATCTTTTACTTCATTGCCATTGAGCACATGCCAATCAACTAACATAACAGCTCACCCCCACCCCTTTGCATGAGGTAGTGATAACAACCGCATAAGCATCTTCTATTATTTTTGCCTATTTACATATTGTTATTGCACTGCTCATGACTTAAAATCAGTAAGAAAAGGTAATAAAGAGAGCTAGTTATTAATATTAATACATTATTAATGTTCCTAAAATCTTGTCAAAATGGCAAAAGTTTAATAACTATATCTGGAAAATCTGTGGCTGGTTGGCCACTTCCCTGGTATCTGAAAAGTTGGACATGGAGCTGAGCGATTCTCCAGAACAAAGGCCTAAGCATCATGTAAAATCTTTGGGAGAAGTATCAGGCAATTTGTCAACCCTTAATGTCTAGGAAATTTCTATTAAAAAAATCTAAAGAAAATGAAGAAAGTGGAAAGAAATCTGCATTAAGAAATTTCTTGGCTTGCCACAATTAGCTCTCTTAAACCTGTGGATGTATCACTTATAACTCCTGAGTCTCAATTTTCTCATTTGTAAAATTGGCTTAATGATTCCTGCCTTGCCTATATCACAGAAAAATTGTGAAAATACAATGGAATAATATGAATAATACTTATCTGAAAACTACAATATTTCTTATAAATATATGCTACCATTTTCTACCATATATACTTATAGAAGGCATTCCTAAATATTTGAGTTAATTACTCAGCAAAACTTCTTGAACCATGCAGAGAAAAAGGAAATTGTTAAAACTCTGTCTTGCAATTACTAACATAGACCATTCTACTTTATGCTTTATGAAATATTAATTTCATTTATCCTTGAAAGAATCAGGATTAATCAATATCAAAGAAAGAAAATGAAGTGTATGTCTATGGTTGTATTTCTTCATATGTAGGACCTCATGGCCTTCACTTAACTGGTTGATAAAGCACAAATATCACTTTTTAAAAATTTCCTTTAATTATTTTAAAATTAAATATATATATAATTATATACATATTTTAATAACATATGTGTTAAATATGTATTAAATATATATAGAATACATATACATAGAGAGAAAAAGAAAAAAAGAGAGAGGGATTTGTAGCACCAAAACAATTCAACCTGTCTTTGCTGGCTTTGAAGATGAAGAAAGGGGATCATGAACCAAAAATGTGATAGCCTCTAGAAGCTTTGAGTGATCCTTAGTTTATAGTCAGCAAGAAAAGAAGGGCTACAAGGAACTTACTTTACCAACAACTTGAATAAGCAAGGAGAGAGTTTACAGAAAGGAACACAGCTGCTGACAACTTGATTTTAGCTCCGTGAAACCTGTACCAGACTTTTCCCTGACAGAACTGTAAGATAGTTAGTTTGTACCGTTTTAAGCCAACGGGTTTGTGGCAATTTGTTATATCAACAATACAAAACTAATGCAACTATGTTAGAGTACATACACAATTAAGAACAGAACATATTATCTACCCATGAGGACTTCACAGTCTTGTAGTTACTAGATAATGATGGTCATTGGCCACTTTAACAAACTGGCTCCGTTAACCATTGGTGCTGTTCAGAGATGTTGTGTTTCCCTTTCTAGACACAGAGTGAACTTGAATGTCTCTGACTCCTTGAGGAAGGCACAGCCATGTGACTTGATTTGACCAATGGAATGTGACCAGAAAAGACACGAGTTATGTCCAGGTAACACTTTTAGAGTCAGAAGTTTATTTGCTTTAGCTTTTTCTGTCTTTTACTATGACTAGAAATGTTCCAGATTTCTGAATCTGAATCTTTGATGAGACCAAGCTAAAGCAGAGTCCCCTACTAAACAGAGACACAGAAAGTATGAACAATCAAAAAAAACTTGTTTGTATTAAGTCATTAAGTTTGGAATTAGTTTATTGGAATAGTGTAACCAAAGCAGTTTATACCGACTGATTTACTGATCAAATTAAAAGGATTAAAAAATGTTCTCCTGGTGTTCTGGACTGAATGACAGGCAAGTCCTCTCAGTTTCATGGTATAAACTTAGATTCATGAGCAGCAGTAGATAATATAATTCTTTTTGTCTGTTAAGCAAAATTACATGTAAATATATATAATATGATAGACAAATTAGACAGGTATACAAAAATCAAGCCAAAAAAGAGTTCTGCTTCCAGCAATAGTGGACTAGATTAAGACCAGCTGTACTAAGAAGAAGTAGAAAATCTGAACATTAAAAAATCAGCGTGAAGCCATCAAGGAACTACTAAGGAGGTGAAAATATGCAGAACGAAAATTTGGGAAAGGGAAAAAGCCAGACAAGTGAATTCGAGTCACTCTGCTTTCCCGTCAAAACTATTGCAGCAGTTTCAGGGCTGTTTAGAGATTTTCTCTATCTTATGGGGCTTATTGATAAAAGCTGGTGTTTGGGGCTTGCTAAGCAAGTGGCCCTGGAAAGTGCCTCAGGGTCTAATCGTGATGTCAAGGAGCCATACTTATGAGTATGCAAAAACTGACACTAGCCAAGCCCTGACAGTATTTGAAACGCAGCTTTAAATAATCTCAATTCCTGATTGAATTTAGGTGACCTGAATCTGGCTTAGTTGTCTGACAGCAGCAAAATAAACCTGTTCAGGAGGAATGGATCCTCATTCATTACTTGAATTGGCCTCTACCATTTTTCATATACAATCTCCAACTTTTAGTTAACAATAACTATACATATAGCAAGGCAAGACTTGATGCAAAAATAAAAGGGAAAAAAAAGAAAAAAAATGAAGCCAATTCAATGAGTGGATTTAACACCAAATTCCATACACACAGCCAAAATGAGAACTCAAGAAATGAAGCATAGGATGAAGCTTGAAATATTGAGAGAATAAAGATAGAATATACAGAGGAAAAGAAGAGCCTAAACATAAAAGGGCAGGGTGAAAAGGTCAAATATAAGCATCTGGAGTCCTAAAATGGGAAGAGAAATAGGGAGGCAGAGCAATATTTAAAGACATAAAAAGACATGGACTCAAGAATCATTACAAGACTAAATATGAAGAAAATATACTTGGCATATTCTAGTAATAATGCAGAAAACCAAATACGTAGAGAAAATTCTTGTAGCTAGAAAACAGACACTTTGTATTTTAAAAAACAATAATAAGATTGATAGCTAACTTTTTAATAGTAAGAGTGGAAGCCAGAAAACTATGAACTGATATCTTCAAAGTACTGATTTTTTTTAATAGAGGCAAAATAAAGACACTTTTAGATCAGCAAAACTTAAAAAGAATTTGTCAACAATAGTCCTGCTCTGAAGAAATAGTAAAGAATGCTCCTGGGCCAGAAGGAAATTAATCTCAGATAAAGTTCAAAGGGAAGAATAAAGAAAAAGCAATAAAAAAAGAAAATATGGGTGTACATCTGAAAAAATGTTTAAAATAATGTAGAAATTATGAAATTTATATATGGCATAATATTTTGCAAATTATTTTATGCTCTATGTTATAAATAAATGTAAATTTTTATGGGTTATACTATCAAAAATTGATATCACTGAAAAGAGAAAGAAAACCCATAATTACAGTGAGAGATTTTGACACCTCTATCAGTAATTGATAGAATAAACAGGTAAAAAATGTGTAAGGTAACAGAAGATTTGACCAGGAATGACAATTTGACCTAATTGCCACATACAAACTGTATTGAATCCTAGGGCTGCTGCAACAAAGTACCATAAACTATGGGTAGCTTAAACTGAAATCATCGTCTTGGAGTTCTGGAGGCTGTAAGTCTGAAACCAAAATGTTGGCAGAGCAACACTCCCTCAGAAGGCACTAGGGGAGGATCTGTTCAGGCCTCTCTCCTACCTTCTTGTAGTTCCCTAACTTGTGACAGCATAACTCTAATTGTCACATGGTGTTCTCCATGCGTTCATGTCTGTATCTTCACAGAGCATTCTTTTTTATAAGAACACTAGTCATTTTAGATAAAGAGCCCATCCTACTCCACTATGACCTCATCTTAACTAATTATGTCTTCAATGACCCTATTTCCAAATAAGGTCACATTCTGAGGAACTGGGGATTTAGGCCTTCAATATACAAATTTTGGGGGGATACAATTCAAACCACAAATCATATGATTGACCCAACAACTGTGCATTTGAAATGTTTACCAAGATTGACACATACTAGACCATAAAACTAGCTTCAGCAAAGGTAAAAGAATTGGGAACATGAATGAATTAGCTAGAAATTTCCTTAAGAAAAAAAAACCAGTCAATTCTCATTATTTGCGGTAGTTATATTCTATAAAGTCTCCGTGAACACTGAATTAGTGAATACAGAATTTTACATGTAGGGGAAATATATACATATGTAAATATCACATAAATTATACTCTTAAATACTAAAGTAAAGAAAAAACTCATTCTAGTAAAGTTTATTTTCTTTATTTTATAAAAGGGAAAATGAGGTTCAGTAATGTTGAGTGGTTTCCCTGAGGCTACCCCACTATAGGTGTTAGAGGTGGGATTTAAAGCCTGTCCAGCTACCCCATAACCAGAAGTTCCCATATTACACTGCACTGCCCGCACCATCTCCATCCTCTGGTCATCCCTATATGACAGCTGAAACAAGAAGACAAAGTGTTGGCTTGCTCTATCTCAGCTGGAAACATGTACATCAGATGAACTCAAATTCTTCCCCACCCTGTGACAGTCTGCCAGTGATGGGGATGGTGCCATGAGTATTGATACTGGGGTGACAGATAGATTTTTTTTTATTATCAACAAAGCTGTCTTCAATTTTAATTTAAACTTGTACTTAGACTTGATATATTATAATGAGTTCTTTTTTAGTTTTCCCTCTAAGAGCATATATTTAAATACAAATAGATTTTAGTAAGCAGGCAAATTTGCAAATGCAGAATCCATGGATAATGAGGATTGATTATAACAAAAAAATCTTCACAAATATAGAAATTAAGAAATATACTTCTGAAAATCCATTGAGTCAAAAAAGAAATCACAATGGAAATCAAAAATATTTTTGTCATCATAATAACAAGCAAACAGTATATCAAAACTTGTAGGCTGAAAGTAAATCAGGACTTAGAGAAAAATTACTGACATTCAAAGCAAATCTTAGGAAGAAAGAGAAAAAATATGTATTGTCCATGTTTGCAGATGGCGTGATCTTGTATAGAAAAAAAACCCTAAAGACTATCAAAAAGCTTTTAGAACTAATAAACAAATTCAGTAAATTTTCAAGATACAGAATCAACATACAAAAATCAGTGACACTTTTATATACTAACAACAAACTATCCAAAAAAACTCAAGAAAACAATCTCATTTGTAATAGCTACAAATAAAATAAAGTACTTAAGAATAAATTTAACCAAGGAGATGGAAGCTACATACGCTTAGTAAAAGATAAATGCTGGTGAAAATGTGGAAAAAAGGGAACATCTGCATACCCTTGGTGGGAATGAAAATTAGTACAGCCATTATGGAAAATAGTAAGGAAATTCCTCAAAAAAATTAAAAATAGAACTAGTATATGATTTAGCAAATATTCCAGGTATATATTCAAAGGATATAAAATTATTAATAGTATGTTGAAGAAAATATCTGCATTCCCATGTTTATTGTGGCACCATTCACAGTAGCAAAGATATGTAATCAACCTATGTCCATCAATGAAAGAATGAATAAAGAAAATGTGATATGTGTGTGTGTATATATATATATATATATAATGGAATAGTATTTAGCCTTAAAAAATGAAATCATGCCATTTGCAGCAACATGGATGAATCTGGAGACATTATGTGAAATAAGCCAGGCACAAAAAGACAAATACCATATGATCTCATTTATATAAGAAGTGTAAAAAAGTTGAATTCATAGGAAAAGAGAGTCAAATGACTATTACAAGGAACTGCAGGTTGGATATTTAGGAGATGATGGTCAAGGGGTACAAATTTCAGTAAGACAGGAAGAATAAGTTCAAATGTCTACCATACAACATGTTGACTATAGTTAATGTATTGTGTCCTTGAAAATTGTTAAGAGAGTAGATTTTAAGTATTCTTACCACAAATAATAAGCATGTGACATAGCACATATGCTGATTATTTCAATTTTGCCATTCCACAATATTTATATATGTGAAATTATCAGATTATACATGATAAATATATATATATTTTGTCCATTAAAAAAGAATGTGTTAAAAACAATAACTACAATTAACAAAATTAAGCAAACATACAATGTTTTTTTTTGGTTTTTTTTTTTTTGAAACAGAGTCTCACTCTGTTGCCCAGGCTAGAGTGAGTGCCGTGGCGTCAGCCTAGCTCACAGCAACCTCAAACTCCTGAGCTCAAGCGATCCTCCTGTCTCAGCCTCCCGAGTAGCTGGGACTACAGGCATGAGCCACCATGCCCGGCTAATTTTTTCTATATATATTTTTAGCTGTCCATATAATTTCTTTCTATTTTTAGTAGAGATGGGGTCTCGCTCTTGCTCAGGCTGGTCTCGAACTCCTGAGCTCAAACGATCCGCCCACCTCGGCCTCCCAGAGTGCTAGGATTACAGGCGTGAGCCACCACGCCCGGCCCAAACATACAATGTTAATCAAAGAAATGTATTTTTAATAAAAACCAGTAAAATTGATAAAGTTTTGGTGAACTTTATTAATTTGGTGGAAAAAAGAAAAGGCAAAATTAATCAATATCAGCATGAAAAAGATGACATTACTTCTGAATCTACTGACATTAAATTGTTCATAAGTTTTGACAAACTTTTAAATACCAGTGAATGATTTTTGGGCAAAAATATGAAATAAGAGATGAAATAAAATTATCCTAGAGGAAAATACCTTAGAAATACAATTTTTCAAGAAAAGACATGGAATACCTAAATAATGTTCTGCATTTATTAAAGAAATTGAATGTATAATTTAAAACTTTTCCATTAAGAACATTCTTGTAGTACTTGTCTCCACTGATAAATTCTTCCAAACAATTTAGGAAAAAATACACACACACACACACACACACACACACAATGTTCTACATGTCATAAAAAGAGAAGACACTTCCTAACACATTTTATACCTGCAGAGATCTTGATACCAAAACCTAAGGAATACTATAAGAAAGAAATATGACCAAATACTTTCATGAAAATACATATACATAATATTGAATAGAGTCCAGAAAATGAGGCTCAATGATATGAATAGTTGATTTATTGAAAAAATATCACTGGAGAAAAGTTGAGAAAGGATCATTTTTTCAATAACTTGTGATAGGTAAATTGGATATACATGTGGAAATAAATCTGATTCCTTCCTCAAAACAACTAATATCACATGCATTGTAAATAGGAAAAGCAAAGCTTCTAGATAACATAGAAGAATACCTTTATTACCTCAGGGTAGACAAATATTTCTTAAACACAAAAATCTGTAACTATAATTTATGAAAAATATTGGCACACTGAATTATATTAAAATTAAGAACTACATTTTACTATAGACACATAAAAATGTGATAAGACAAGGCACAGAGTTAGAGAAGACATCTAGAACCCTTTAACCTGAAAATGAACAAACATTTAAAGTATGTTAAGAAATCTTTTTAATAAATAGAAAAATAGAGACACATCAAGAGAAAGAGGAGCAAGAATCTTGAACAGGCACTTCACAGGTGAAGATATCAAAGGACTAGTGAAAACACAAGAAGTTTCTCAGCTTCATTAATCATTAAGCAATGGCCAATGAAAACTTTAATGAACTACCATTATACACTCTCCAAAATAGGTAAGATGAAGAAGACTGCCCTGTTAAATACCAAATTTGAGGAAGATTGTAATAATGGAGATTTTCTTAGATGCTCTTGGGAGTACAAATTATGTTCAATTCCTTTGGGAAGCTGTTTGGCAGCATCTAGTGTAATTAAAGAAATTTGTACTCAGTAACTCAGAATTCAGCTCATTGGTACACACAGCTGGAAGACATGAAATAGAATCCCCATAGCAGCATTGTTTATACAAAACTCTAATATTCATCAAAAGATAATTAAGTAGATACATAAATTAAATAAATGGATAAAGTATAGAATATTTATACAATGGTATATTATACACCAGTGAAAAAGAATGAATTGCTACATGCGACCACATAGAGCCATCTCACAAATACAATGTTTAGGGAAAGAAAATTAACTGAAAAGAACACTTATTGCATAATTTCATTTGTATAACATTCAAAACCAGTAAAACCATTCTAAGATGTTAGAAGTCAGAAGATAATAAGTTGAATTTGGGTTGCGAGGGAACACAAAGGCTGGCGCTGTGCCTCGTAACATTCTATTTCTTGACTTCCGAGTTTTAAACATTGGTAATTTTACTTTGTGGAAAATGACTGAACCGTTCACTTATAGTTTATGTACTCTTCTGTATCTATGTTATAATTTAGTGAAGATAACTAAAATTACTGTGAAATACTAAAGTAGGATATAAATTCTTCAAAAAACAAGAGCTAGTCTGAGAATATATAAGAATTTTTTTAAAATAACCTTTAGAAACCACCTTCTGGGATTCTGCTCTGCTCTTAGAATATTTATAATACAGTATTTGGACTTATAAAATGGAAATTTTTCTTTATTTAGATGAATGATCTTGTAAAAGATGTCAACATAAACATTATAACACCTAAAATGTTATAACAGAAATGGACTGCTTAGAATTGATTTTGATTAGGGAATCTTATTAAGTACATTCTAATAAATTAGAATAAATTTTGCTAGAAAACTGCCACATTTCAAATTTAGCAGCCCCTCATTTCACATATTGTTAATTATAACTATGAATTACCTAAAAAAAATCTTCTCTTATCTAGTCATTTCCATATTCTCTCGGTAATGAAATTCATATAAATGTAAATGCATTATAAATAATTGCTTTCTGAAATAGCTTCTGAGGTTAGAAGTTTGTTTACAATGGAAGAAAGAGAACAAAACTATTGAGGTTGTATCCCTAGAATGAAATTGGTGATAATACTTTTGTTTTTGTCCCTAACCCATGGTTTGGATGCTAAAGAATCAAATGAATCTCATTATGAAGCTCTAAAATATTGCTACCATATGAATAAGGCATGTAGTCATTTTTCACCAAAATATTATAGTTCTTAAAATTGTCATGTACTAAAACATAGGGGATCAAAGGAATATTCAGAAGAACTTTATAATGTTAACTGCATTGAGATACTTCATAACAGTTAATCAATCATAAAACAATACAATTAACAATTATATTTTTATACATTTAATTTTTTTGATTGTCAAAAGTGAGGGAAGGAATATACATTCAATTTTAATCATGAATTCCATTTGGATAAACACACCCGTGTTAGCATCAAAATGACTTATATCAAGGACTTCCAAAGTTGGTAATTTTATCACCTCTCCTCATTCCTAATCACTTTGTGTGCACACACAAGTACACACACATTCCGTTTCCTCTGTGAGTACTAGCAGATCTCACAGACAAAAATAAAGTGTAAAAACGTGCAAAGGATATACAATAAATATGTGTTCAAAAGGCAAAATAGACAAGTAATGAACATGCTTTCATCTATTTTTATTGATAAAATAACTAATCTGGGTTCCCAGTTTCAACAACAGATATTCAAAAGGAAAACTAGCATTCACACTAAATACAAAGCTTTGTTTTCTATAACAATTTATAATGTATAAAGTTATTTCACATTCCACACTCATTTTATCTCTACAATAAACTCAAGCAGTTATCAGGGCAAGGAATATTAGTTCAGTTTCACAGATAAAGTAAACGATATCTCAGAGAAGTTAAGGGAACAACTCAAAATCATATAACTAGTTAATATAAATTGTATCTGGAATCTTTTGATAACCAAATCAATGCTTTTTCAACATACTAGCCACGTCCTGCATTTATCTTGCCATATCACAAAAAAGACCAAGAACAATTATAATAATAAAAACAAAAGTAGGTTCATGTTCATTCTATAGCAAACATAAACTATATGCCTAATGTCTTCAGTAAACAATTTCTCAGAATTTTTTTGTTCCGAGCTTTGTGTCCCTTTTAAAACCCTCCAATGTTTCCAACTTCATAGATCACTAAATATTGAAAATTGTACCTTACTGGAACTTCATATTGGATAACTAGTGAAACTACTTGTAAATATTTTATAAGATTTTTAAAAATATAACTTGTTTAGAGAAATGAGATTTTTTAAAATATAACTTGTTTAGAGAAGTGAGAAATCCAATTCTAAAGAATGGCTGCTGAGAAATATCAACATATGAAAATCTCAACTAAAAAATCAGATGAATATATAGTTATTCCCATGAAAAGGATTGTTTTAGAAAATATATTTGCACAGAGATGTAGTCAATGACAAATATTTTTAAAGTATGTAAAGTGATTACAGGCACAGAAATTCAGTTTGTAAGTCGCTCTTCAATAAAGCATCTACTTTGTAAAAGACAGTGCACCGCACAGCAGTCATTGGATTCTGGCTTTGAAAACACATTAGTCCTATCCAAAGTCTAAATGGATGCTTGAAATTGGTATTTGTACAACTCTTGCTTTTTTCCCCCCTTATTCCACAGAGGGTGACCACTATTGTCTCAATTTATAAAACGGTCTGGAGAAAGGGATTAGCCATGTAATCTCTAGAGATAGAAAGTCCTATTTTCAAAATCAATTAGCTATGTGATCTTAGACAAGTTTATAAAACTATGAGTCTCAGTTTCCCCATCCATAAAATGGAAATAATAATAACACCCATCTTAAAGGGATATTGGAATAACTAAATGCAAGAAAAGACTTTCTTACAGTGGTTATATAGTAAGTAGTCAATATATAATAGGTATTATAACTGTTATTATTGTTAATATTATTTCTATTTGTTTTAGCTCTTTAATGTAACAAGTACAGAACCACAATCTCACATCTGTCAGAATCATGTTGATCTTGTATTTTTGGGCCTCTGATGAGTTTAGTGATCTATGAGAAACCTAGTTAGTTTGCCCATTACTACCCTTTCTTACATTTACCATTAGTAAAGATAGAGAAATCAGCCAGACTTTTCATACCTGGGGACACAAGTGTCTCATGACAAGAGCCGAGCAGTTTGGCAAATTAGTTCTCAACAGGTTGATATTATCACTGGAATCTTCTTAATTAAACTCTAGGGAAAGAAATGTTCTCAGTCATACCTCATATTGTTGTATTTTACATGTTGGAAAGAATGACGAGGGTGTTCTTGTTTGAGAAAAGGTTGTGTTTGAGTTACAGGAAATGAAAATTCGAAATAAAAGAGTGAGATCAGATTTTAGGGAGTGATTATTTAGCACATGAACCTGAAGAATTTAGATACATGGAAGTAAATTTATTTAATCTTTCTGGAACACTTTGATGGATTGTCAGAAGCTTTCAAAATTTGAGTTCAAAATGATTGTGAGGACATATCCTTGTCTCTTTAGGAAAAATAAAAGTCACCAGTTTTCAGTAGCTACCTTGGTATATGGAGAAACACCTGAAATGTGTTTAAAATATTGAGCTAGACTATGTAGTCAGAACTAGGGACTGGAAAGATCTCAGGTTGTGGAGCCTGTGAGGAAGATTGCTTTGGTAGGCTCTACAGGGCAGATTGAAGAGGCAAAGCTGAATCAGAAAGACAAGAGTTTGTTAAAGTCAGTCAGACAAATTCTTCACTGAATCTTTTTTTATTATTCTAGGATACGGACTTTATATCTGCCTAAAAGACTTATAGCTATATCAAAGTATCTAAAATCATCCTACAGTCTCTAAGGTTGATGAGGTTGATGCTGCAAAGTAGATGTGTCTGTCAGTCAAGATAGACTTGGTCATGATATATACCACACTCCAAAATCTCTGAGGCTTAAAGGAAGGAATGTTTATTTCTTATTCATTATATATGGTCACATGTATGTCAACAGAGCACCCTGCCGACATCTCCTACACTCAGGGACTCAGATTAATAAAAACTCCACCATCTGGAAAGAAGAAACCATGCTGAAGAAAGAAGAGACCGCTGCAGTCTTACATCAGCAAATGAATGCTGTTACCTTAAAGTGAAGCGTTAGGTTAGGATCACTGGCCAGACTAGTCATATGCCCAGGCAAGGAGTTCAGGGTAGTAAAGTAAAATCTTTCCCTGTTCCTGGAAGCAAAGGTGAAGCAGACACAGGCAAGCATTAGCAAAAAATCTTTACTAGAACATCACAGCAAAAACCATATCTAACTTATAATAAAAATGCCAATATTTTTGAAAACTATTAGAAAAATTAATGATAACAATGATTAATAATCTTATCTAAGGTTGTCAGATACCTTGCTGTGTATCATGACTTGATCTTCATAACAACTCCCTTTGAGTGTCAGTGCAGGTGATGTATTAATTATTGGACTGATATGGAACCTGAGGCTCAGAAAGGTTAAGAGATTGACACTAGTTGTGTAGCTACTAAGTAAAGCAGCTCCTTTATTCAAATACAGGAAAGTAATCTTTTAAGTTAGTGTTTCTCCATCTTTAACACTCATACAATTCACCTGAAAACCTTTCTAAAAAGAAAATTCTGAATCAGCAGTTTTGGGAATGGGCCTGAGATTCTGCCTTTGTAACAAGATGATGTCCATGCTGTGGATGCAAAGATCATACTTTGAATAGCAAGACTTTAGATGAACCACACATCATTTCTTGTAACTTCTCATAGTACAATCTACATTTCCTCTCTGATGCTCTTCCATGTTTGAAGGCCCTTTGAGGCAGAGTTAGGAAGGTCATGCTAAATTGCACAAATGTTCTTTAAATTTATAGAACTTTGTAAAGCTTTCCAAAATGTACAGATGATGAAAAAAAGAAACATCATTTTTGTGACTGTATCATTCGATTTACCCTTGAACTGCAATGAGAGTCAGCTGATGTGTGTCCTGGTGATGTGCGCTCCTTCCTGAGCAGCAAGTCTAAATCCATAGAGGTGAGAGCTAAGGAGAGAAGGTAATTGAGTGCTGACTCAGTACCAATTGTAAATTTCATTGTGTTTATAACACATTGATAGCTATTAAAACTGGTGTTTTGTGAAAATTACTTTTATTACTTTCTTGCTTAAGTCTACAGAGAAATCACTTTTTGCCACCTGACTACACATTTGACATTTTGGAAGGTAAGTGTACTTCTCTATCATAAATAACATCTTGAGGTCATTGTGTGCTATTCAATTCAATGCAAATCAAAGATTGCATTTGATATAATTTTACTTATTCACAATAAAAACTGCAGCTAACTAGAAATCCTCTCAAAAAGAAGAAAAAATCATTTTGCTTCAAGGACAAAGTAAAAGATAATTGACTAAAAGAATCTCTTTGGGTATGGTTAGTCAGAGGGTCTTTGGGAAAAATTTGTCTGAGACTTTGGTGATCAAGTCACCTGCCAGACTCTGAAGGGACACATCAGTCAGGTCTGACACACTGCTGATGGCACCGTTAAATCACCATCATAGGCTTGATTTGTCTCATCAGGTCAAGCGAAAAATAATTTGATGGTAAGCTTTTTTCCAAATTTTTTTATTGAAGCTTCTCCAAATAAATCTATATTTTATTTTGCATTGAGCTAAGCTAATCGACCATAAATTTCTATGCTTAATGACAAGATATTTAGAGTAGATGTCATGCTTCCTTCAGCAGGGTCGAATGACTATTTTTAGCAAGCTGAGGAACCATTCATGACATTAACTCTCTAGAAAGATATTTGATAAACTGCAGGTCATTTTGACTTTAACTATATAGGAAAAAGGGAAAAGTTAAAGGTTATCATAGGCTATTGGAAAAATGACTGCTTGTCCATAAAATCGACACTTGAGTTGATGTTATAACTTATTACCCATGGAGAATGTCATAAATCAATTTTTGGTTTATGTTATATTCTAAATGAAATAATCTAAGATACTGAATATTTATGATTTAATTAGGAACAGATATGTAAATACAATCTTCATATGGTGAGATTCTAGTTATAATTCTTCTTTTATTAGGGAATAACAAATCTGAGATCCTACTCCATTCAAAACACTAGGATACATATCACAGGGATAACAGAGATAATATGTTGATCATAATGCTCTATTATAATGATAGTTATCTTTCCTCTAAGGTCTTAGATATATTCAAAAAACTCATCAATCACTACAGTAAATAGGATGGTACCAACTTATCTTCTTACCAGTTGTTTATGAAAGTGGCCACACCACTGCAAATATCAACACTATTAACATTATTTAAACTTTTCTGAAGTGGAGAAAGGGAAATCTCAATTTAGAAAAGTTTTTGTCATAAATATTTTTAAATTTTCATTTAGTGAATTGCTTGTTGATTTCAGCAATATTTTCATCTTCTTCTTTAGAGGTATCCTGTCTAAACAATTGTGGTACAATTCTAACCTTATAGAAACTTTTTCAGAGGATAGAAAAGGAGAGAAAATTGCCCCACAATTTTCATGTGGTCAGTATAATCATGGATCCTAAATCAGACAATGCTAGGATGAGAATTTTAAAAATATAGACCAATCTCACTTATAAATACTAAAGCTCTAATACAGAGTAAATACAGTAGGGTAATAAAAGTGGGAATAATCTCAGAAATAAAAGGATTGCATTAGATTAAAGAAGAATAAAAACAAAAACTGGTTACATCAATAAACACAAAAAGATTGCATTTGATATAATTTTACTTATTCACAATAAAAACTGAAGCTAACTAGAAATCCTCTCAACAAAGGAAATACTCTCAACATGTTAAAGGGTATTGACTTGGTTGAAGAATAGTTACTAAACATTTAGGATGTAGATAATAATTAATGGTAAAATATTAGAAGCATTCTGTTAAAATCTGACAATAGATAAGGATGTTTGCTTCCTTCATTACATTTAATATTATCCCAGAATGCTCTCACAAGTAGCGTAACACAAGAAAAATTAATAAGATATATCAGGAAGAAGTATAATTATTATTTATAGCTGATATAGAAAATAGATATTATAATTATATGTAGAAAATATAAAATAAATTATAAGCATGTCTTTGAAATTAACTTTACATATCAATATACAATAATCAATTGCATTCTTATTCAATGATAAAATTATTAAAAATATAATTTTAAAAGGCATTATTTATGATAGCAACAAAAACAAAAAAATGAAAGCTATTTATGAATAGACCTTACAAAATATGTGTATTACTTAAATAGAGAAAATTATGTAGTTATATTTACAAAATTCTAAATAAACAGACGTTCATAAAAATGAACAGAAACTATATTCATTTTTAAGACTTATTATCATAATGATCAATTTTCTCCAATATAACTTAAATATTTAAAGTAACTCTATTGAAAATCCTGACAGATTTTTCTGTAGGCATTGTGAAGGTGATTCTGACATTTACATAGAAGAGTAAAGGACCAAAAAACTGCCAACATTTTTTTTTTAATTAAAAGAACAAAGTTAGGACACCTGTCCTATGAGTTATCGAGATTTGCTGTAAAGCTATAGGTGGTTGTATATTAGCACCCTGGATAGACATATCGATCAGCTAATGATATAGGAAATCAAGAAAAATACCTTTTTATGTTCAAAATTTTATATAGTCCAAAATGTACTATTCAGGAAATGATCTTGATGCAACTGGTTACCTATATTAACAATTGATTTACTTGTTCAGGAATAACAAGAATTATATGGAAATTAATTAACTAAATGTGAAAAACAAAGTGTTATAGGTTTTAGAAGGGAAGTGAATGTATTTATGATGCTAGCATAGAGCTATATATTTTTAGAAAATGAATACCAATTATAAAAGAAAATATTGAAGGTTTGCATGAAAATTAAAGACAAGGACTTTTATGCATCCAAAAGCATGACAAAAATTAAAAATATAATTCACAGATTTAGAGGATATATTTGTCATGCATATAATCATTATGTGTAGAGAGCTTCTACAAATTAATAAACGATAAACAACCTATTAAAAAAAAAGAGCAAAGAATAGAAAAAAGAGCAAAGAATATAAATAGATAATTCATAGAAAATTATGAGTGGCCAAAAACCTCAAAAAGATATTCAACTTTACCAGCAATCACACAGATGTGAATTAAAATCACAACAAAATAATATGAATACCAATCAGATCAAGGGGGAAAAAACCCAAAGATGACTGTACCTAGTATTGGCAACAACTATGAGAATTAGGGAGTCCCATCCTCTTGAGGTGGGAGAACAGTAGAGCCCCTTGAAAATGCTGTTCTTTCTGTTACTTAAGAAAGCTAAAGAAATGATATTCCCTAGGAAAGCACTTTCACTCCTAGGTAATTTCTCTCACATGAATACAAGGAGACATCAGCAGGGTTTGCAGTAGTATCAACCAGAAACAGTGATCAATATCACTACTGCTTATCAAAACCTGGCTCTCAGAAACTGCTCTTCTGAGCTGAACCACATGACTGGTTCTGGCCAGCAAACGTGGAATGAAAGTGAATTGCACAATTCTTGTGTTTCTTTCCCCACTGCCACCATGGCTATGATTTTCTAGGCAGGAAGCCCTCATCAGTTAGATCCCTGAGTACACTGTGGAGCTGAATATCTTTTTAAACTATCGTAGATTTTACCTAGGCAAAAAATAATTTTTTTTCCTGATGTTTTTGGGTTGTTTTCTATTGCAATATAAATCTAGCCTTTCCTAACATATGTTAAATGTCATCCACAGGAAAATTAATTAGTAAATTGTAGATCAGTAATAAAATGGGATACTATACAAATATGAAAAAAATTAATGAACTAGAATTACATATCAAAACATGAACAGTTGGACACAGTGGAACACACTACCTGTAGTCTTAGCTGCTCAAGCTGAGGCAGGAGGATAGCCTTATCCTAGGAATTTTATTCTAGCCTGGGCAGCATTGTTAGATCTCGTTTCTAAAACAAAAAAAACAAAACAAAAACAAAACAAAAAGTATAAACAAATCTCTCCAAAATAGTTATCAGCAATTGCAATAGAATGCATAGAGAATGGTCTCACATATAAAGATTAATGACTTGAGAGATGATATACTGTACTGTTTAGAAATGCTACATATAAATAAAATATAAAGAAATACTGAAATTGAAAAGCTTGACTACAAGACAGTGGTTGACCTCCCAGAAAGGAGTGAAATACACAGGTTGAAATATGCAGGTGCATTTATCTGTCCTTTTAATGCCTTATTTCTTATACTTAGTAGTAAATTTGTACTTGTTACATTTTTTTCTCTACATTAATGGTTGCTTTAATGGAAGCTTATTATTATTAGTTCAGCTTATTATTTTTTTTTAAAAGAAGATTTTTTTCAAGGTTTCCAGATACACTTTGCAGATTTATGTTTGGAGATAAAAATGACAATTTTTACTTATTCTACAGATGCATTTCCCTTAAGTTTGGAACAATTTAAAAGTTCACAATTTCCGATTTTGTTTTCCAGAGTAGCAGCTTGACTAAATATTTTTAGCACCAAAAAAATAGCAACTTCTTAACCTTAAATCAGAAGCTATTTGCTGGCCGGTTGTGGTGGCTCACGCCTGTAATCCTAGCACTCTGGGAGGCCGAGGTGGGTGGATCGCTGGAGCTCAGGAGTTCGAGACCAGCCTGAGCAAGAGCGAGACCCCATCTCTACTAAAAATAGAAAGAAATTATCTGGCCAACTAAAAATATATATAGAAAAAATTAGCCGGGCATGGTGGCACATGCCTGTAGTCCCAGCTTCTTGGGAGGCTGAGGCAGTAGGATAGCTTAAGCCCAGGAGTTTGAGGTTGCTGTGAGCTAGGCTGACGCCACGGCACTCACTCTAGCCCGGGTAACAAAGTGAGACTCTGTCTCAAAAACAAAAAAAGCTATGCCTCAGTTTCTGCCCAAAATACTCACAAATTCAAGCATGTTATGAATAGCTTCTCTTTATCATACCATTCTGGGGGCTGGATTTGCTTTGTCTTCTCAAAATGTGAAATGTCTGCTCAAATAGTCATCAAGATCTTCCAGCTTGATTTTCTGGAAGGTTAAAAAAAAAAATCCACATGATTGAAAGTAATATGCTATTTATACCTGTGGTTTAATAATAAAACCACATTAAAAAAGATAGTGAGTCAAGTTGCTGGATCTGATATTTTTGATAGCTGTTGGGGGTAGAGAAGGCTACATATGGATTATTAGTAGAATCTGACACCAATGTAATGGGGCATAATGTGAGATAGCGTTTTTTCTAAGTCAAGTCAATCAAGCCCGATGTATGTGCTAACATTGACCTACTTCTCTTTGCATAAAGCATTAGTATTTTCTTCATGATCTAAATTTTGCTTGTGAAACTTTGACTTTTTGATCAACACTGCAGTTTATAAGAGGATATTGTCAAATAAGGATTTTTCTTTGATGAAATCAGAATTCTCAAAATGGATAAAAGCCAGAAGATAGCTATACTGGGAAAGTTAGTATTTTTATCTACTTACATGCTGAATAAAAATGTTGTAGCTGCCCATTCACCTGCTTCAAAAGATGAGAAAACATTACTATTAATCCCAGAGTAGAA
Source organism: Eulemur rufifrons (assembly GCF_041146395.1). NCBI lineage: Eukaryota > Metazoa > Chordata > Mammalia > Primates > Lemuridae > Eulemur > Eulemur rufifrons. The sequence continues at coordinate 26,232,469 of NC_090997.1, read as the reverse complement.
GTAGTTATTTCAAAGAGGCAGTGCTACAATTTAATTTACTTGCTTTCAGCTACAACTAACAAAAACATACACAGGGCATGTGGTTCTACTGAGAACTCTAATTGTTCATGACTTCTTTTGCCTAGGCAGTATAGAAAACTAAATATTTAGAGTACTTCAAGACCAGGATCTATTATAACAGCAAATTGAGTTTTGCTAAAGTTCTATCCACTTCAAATGGATCTTTCTCATTAAAAAATGCACATAGTCCAAAACATGGTGGTTTAAAAAGTAAAACTATATGTGAGCTTCATTTTCTTTAATCATCTTTAAAATATCCTAATTTTATTGGACTTCATGAAGATATAGATATGTTATGATCATAATGTAACAATAATTTTGTCTTTACTTCTTTTATTATAGAATGGAGCTATTCTAGAAGTGAAGATTAGTGAGAGCAGATATTTCTTTCTACCTTATCAAAATCTTTCATCAAATTCTTTTGTCATTATTGGAAAGAATTCAGTGATTCTGTCACATGAACGCATGTGTCTGTCTGTATGTGTGTGTGGGTATATGATAGACAATAACATTCTCTACTGTTATTTTTCAACATCATAGGAATACTCTTTTTGAAATTTTTAAGTATATTATTATGTACTATGAGGTATAAGAGATTTCTTAAACATATTTTTCCTATCTAAAATTTTGTGTCCTTTGGCAAACATCTTCTCACTTTTCTCACCCTTCCATCCTCTGTTAACTACTATTTGACTCTCCATTCCTATGAGTTAGACTTTTTACACTCACATGTAGGTGAGATCATGCAGATTGTGTCTTTCTGTGCCTGGTTTATTTCACTTAACTAACGTCTTGCAGGTTCATCGATGTTGTCACAAATGACAGCATTTCCTTTTTTAAAGGCTAAATATTATTCCATTGTCTACATTTTCTTTATTCATTCATCCACTGAGGGACACTTAGATTGTTTCCATATCTTGGCTATTGCAAATAATGCTCCAATAAATGTGTACCTGCAGATATCTCTTTGACATACTAATTTCATGATTTTTGGATGCATACCCAGTAGTGGTGGGATTTCTGGATCATATGGTAGTTCTATTTTTAATTTCTTGAGGGATTTTTCTATCCTTTTTCTTTTTTTCTTTTTAGAATCTTTAGGGTTTTCTATGTATAAGGTCATGTTGTCTGCAACAGAGAAAAAACTTTTTCCTTTCTGATTTATATGACTTTTATTTCTTTCTATTGCCTAATTGTTCTGGCTAGTACTTTCTGTACTGTGTTGAATAGAAGTGGTCAGAGAGAGCTTTCTGCCCTTTCCTGATCTTATAGGAAATGCTTTCAACTTTTCACCATTGAATATGATGTTAGCTTGTTGTATATGTCTTTTATTGCATTGAGGTATATTCCTTCTAAGCCTAATTTGTTGAGTGAGTGTGTATATGGATGTGTGTTTGATGAAAGGATGTTGAATTTTGTTAAATGCTTTTTCTACATCTATTGAAGTAATCATATGGTTTTGGTCCTTCATTCTATTAATGTGGTGTATCACATTTGTTGATTTATGTATGTTGAACCATCCTTGAATCTCACAATAAATCCTACTTGATTATGGTGGATCATCCTTTTAATGTGTTGTTTAGTTCAGTTGCTAGTATTTTGTGGAGGAATTTTGCATCAAGGATATTGGCCTGTAATTGTATTTTCTTGTAGTGTCATTGTATGGCTTTTGTCATAGGGTGATGCTGACCTTATAAAATGAGTTCGGAAATATTCCTTCTTCTTCAATATTTTGAAAGAGTTTGATAAGGCTTTTTCATAGTTCTTTTGTAAGTGTTTGGTACAATTCAGCAGTGAAGCCAGCAGGTCCTGATGGAAGACATTTTATTACTAATTCAATTTTCTTACTATTCTTAGTGTCTTCATAGTTTCTGTTTCTTTGTGATTCAGCCTTGGTAAATTGTATGTGTCTAGAAATTTATCCAATTTTTTCAGTTATCCAATTTATTGGCATATAATTATTCATAGTAGTATCAGCTATGCCCTCTTTCATTTCTGATTTTATTTAATTAAGTCCTTTTTCTTTTTTCTTAGTCTAGTTAAAGTTTTGTGGATTTTGTTTCTCTTTTGAAAAAATCAATTCCCAGTATCTTTGAGATTTTCTATTGTTTTTCTTGTCTCTATTTAATTTAATAGGTAAGGACTTACTACTGCTATTTTATTAATAGTTTTCGGATTGTAGATCTTTTATTTCTTTCTTTCTCTCTTGCTATCTTCCTTTGTGCCTTGATTATTTTCTCTAGTGGTATGCTTTAATTTTTTACATTGTATTTTTTGTGTATCTAGTGTAGGTTTTTGCTTTGTGGTTACCATGAGGCTTACATAGAACATAACAGGCTATTTTAAGGTGATAACTTAAATTTAATAGCATAAAATAACTCTACCACTTTCATTTCATCCCCCTCATTATATGTTTTTGATGTCATATCTACATCTTTTTATGTTTCATATCCTTTAACAATTATTGTATCTCTTCTTTCCTTCCTTCTTTTTCTTTCTTTCTACAGGTTCTCACTGTTGCCCAGGCTGGAGTGCAGTGGCATTATCAGAACTCACTACAGTCTCAAATACCTGGGCTCAAGTGATCCTCTTTCTTTGAGCTAGAACTAGAGGTGCACACCACTGTGCCTGGATAATTTTTTCTAGTGCGGTTTTTTTTTTTTTTTTTTTTTGGTAGATACAGAGTCTTCTGTGTTGCCCAGGGTGGTGTCAAAGTTCTAGCCTCAAGAGATCCTCTCACTCAGGCCTCCAAAAGTGCTAGAACTATAGGCATGAACCATCATGCATGATCTATTATTATTTTTAATAGTTCTTTCTTTAACCTCCATGCTAGAGATATAAATGATTTCCTCACCACCGTTAAAATATTAGAGTATTCTGAATTTGTGTACTACATTTAGCCAGTGAACTTTATACTTTTACATGCTTTTAGTGTTCTTTTCTTTCAGCTTGAACTCTCTTTAGCACTTCTTTTGTCTGGAAAAATCTTTATCTCTACTTCATTCATTAAGGACAGATTTTCTGGGTGTGGTATTCTTGGGTGGCAGTTTTTTTTTCCTTTGGCAACTTGAAAATATCATCCCATTTTTCCTGGCCTGTATGGTTTCTGCTGATAAATCCACTGCTAACCATATTAGAATTTCTGTATATGTTATTTGCTTCTTTTCTCTTATTGCTTTCAGAATCTTTGTTGTTGATTTTTGACAGTTTGAATGTGGTATGTCTTGGTGTAGTATTGTTGGGATAGAAACTTATTGGAGTATTTTAACTGTCCTATACTTGGATATTTATATCTTTTCCCAGATTTGGAACATTTTCTGCCAATATTCTTTAAATAAGCTTTGTACCCTTTTGTCTTTCTCTTTTCTTTCTTTAACTCCTATAACTCAAATATTTTCTCATTGATGCTATTCCATAAATCCCATAAGCTTCCTTCATTCCTTTTCATTCCTTTTTCTCTCTGACCGCATATTTTTAAATGACCTCTCTTTGAGTTTGTAAATTCTTTGTTCTGCTTTATTGCTTCTGCAGTTCATGGTTTTTATTGCATTTGTAATTTCAATCATTTTTAAATTCAAATTTAAATTTTTAAAATTCAATCATATTTCAGCTCTGTGATTTGTTTTTTACGTATATATACATATATATATATTTATTTATTTTTTTTTTTGATGCCGAGTCTTGTTCTGTCACCCAGGCTAGAGTGCAGTGGCATCATCATAGCTCACTGCAGCCTCAAATTCCTGGGCTCAAGTGAACCTTCTGCCTCAGACTCCTGAGAAGCTGGGACTATAGGTATGTGCCACCATTCCCAGATAATTTTTCTATTTTTTGTAGAGATGTGATCTTGCTCCTGCTCAGACTGGTCTTGAAATCCTGGCCTCAAGCGATCCTCCCACCTCAGCCTCCCAAAGTGCTAGGATTACAGGCATGATCCACCACACGCTGCTTATGTTTTATAATTTTAATCTCTGTTAATTTATTTTTTTTAAATAATAAATCTTCCTTTCTTTTTTCTTTCTTTCTTTTTTTCCACTCCTGGTTTGACTAAAGAATTTCTTATTTTTGTTATATTTTTCTGATTGTATTGAATTCTCTTTTAAAAAAAATTTGTTGAACTATTCGTAAATAATTATTTTGAATTCTTTGTGAGGTAGTTTATGTCTGCCATTGGTGGGGGTAGCTACTGGGAGATTATTGTCTTCTTTTGGTGCTATTGTCTCCTTGATATTTCATGTTTCGTGTTGCCTTACATTGATGTCAGTGCATCTGGTGGATCAGTCACCTCTTGCAGATTTTATGCGCTCGTATTGCTGTGGAGAGACTTTCCACAAAAGTGTTTTTGGAGGGAAGGGTGCAAAGTCACTTACTGGGTGGGGAGCAATGGTTCTGGCATGGTGAGTGTGCCAGTTGTGTAGTTTCTATGCAGCTCTGTTAGCTGAGGTCAGTGTTGACAAGATTGCAGGGATCCTTAGCAAACAATGCTGTCGATTTCTGCAGTAGCAGAGAGGGTTGATGGCGTCGTCAGTGGCAATGGCTGTTAAGGACCCCCAATCTCTTTTCTCCTACTGGGAAAGTTGTGGCTGCGGGCTCTCCTGCTGTGGTGATGGCATTGATGTCTGATGAGTGGTGACCATGAAGTGGCCATGGAACTGAGGCCCAAAGCAAGGACATGCATTTAGAGACTACAGCTCTGAGATCTGGAGTGGTAACGGCACTGGTGCCTGGGCCACAGGCACCCTCCCTGCAGTGTTGGCAACAAACTTTGAGGTGTGGATGCTTGTGAAGCAGCTGAAGGAGCTGAGAAGGGGAGCACTGGTGGGTGCAGCATTAGAGTTGCTCTGGGGCTAGGGCAGGACCTAGCTGTCTGTGGCAGTGTGCTCATGGAGTGTGGCCACATGCAGCAAGAGCTTGGCTCTGGGCCTGGTGTGTGAACTAGCTGGCTGTGGTCGTGGCTCTGATGTTTGAAGTGTGGGCACACACAGCACCATCTTGAAGCTGGGATCTGAAACGCAGACATGTTGCTAGCTTCAGCAGCTCTGGGGTCGGGGCAGGGCTTAGCTCTCTATAGTAGCTGAGCTGGTGCCTGAAGCATGGGGTCACACAGCAAGAGCTTGGGTCTGGTGCCCAGAGTGCGAACTACCTCATTATGGTGATGACTCCAGTGTCAGACATAGATTGGCCTTGTGCAGCCACAGAGCCTGGATCTGCATGTGAGCACTCTTGGAGCAGCCATAGCTCCAGAATTAGGGTGCATAAAGAATGGGGAGAGGTGAAAGCTCCTTTCTCATAGTGGTTCAACAATGGCTACTTTTTAGGTCGATTTTATGTGCTAGTATTACATATTTTTGCAGATTTTATGTGGGGAATGGAGCCATGTCTCCCTCTCTAGGGTTCTCCAGCAAGAATAGCTGTTGGTTTCCTCAGTGGCAAGAGATGTTGGAGTACTTTGAGTACTCCACTCAAAGTGGAGGCCACTGGGGAGCATTGTGGTTCACATCAAGTGGCTGATGTCAATAGATTCTACATTTCTTCTTTGCTCTTAGTTGTTGCCTGGCATCTCAGGTCTGCCAGTCTCACCAGCCATCCTATCTGTGTGGATATTATTCATTTTTTTCCCTATCCTGTTGCTGCAGATTCTTTAGTGGGCCCTCGAGCTCTCTCTAGGCTGTTTTGCTTTGTGTAAGTCTCTGTCTGTACTTGTTTTTTGTGTGTAGTGGGGAATGAACCCTGGTATCTCCTACTTGGTATCTCCTTGGTGTTGTCCTTTTTTTATATAATAAAGAAGTTATTCCTAAGTTTGGAAAGTTGTGCATTATAAAATTTGCTTTAAAGAATTTAAGGCTTTGTGAGCATGTTTAATTTTTTTCTTTATTTTTAAATATGCACTTTGATATGACATTCATTTTTCCATGCCTCTTGAGATAGTCCAAGAAATGTAGCCTTCAAATCACTGTATTTTTTATGGTTGTTGAAATAGAATATGAAATAAACCCTTGAAAATATATTAGCTGAATTTATCATTGACTTTCAAATGGTTATAAGTATAATCAGAAGACTAGAATAAAGGTGTTAAATTCACACTGTATAAACATTTTCTCAGACATACATATTCAAACCTTTGCTTATAAAGAAGAAAAAATACAATTGTTAAATACTTCCTTCTTGAATATAACCTATAACATATTGTCACATAATGATTTCTCACAATAGAAACTTCACATCTGAAAATTTATTGATTTTTTTATGTTAATATTTTATAGATAAAGTTCAAGAGCTTAAGGCATAACAATTTTTATGTGCAAAAAGTTTTTATGACTCTAGCTATTCTGACAAAAATTTTAAATTTTGGTGCAAATATACCATGGAGGAGTACAGACAACATGACAAAAAACAATGAATGATCCCAATATTCCATAGTAGTAATTTTTCACCAATTATTCAGTATGTGAGAATGATGGTAGGTTAATTCATGAAGGTTTTTAATTATTCCATAATTTAAAAACAAAAACAGTAGTTGTACTTTAGCATTAACAATCATGAGTTCTTATTCTTTCATTTAGTGTGGTGATATTTCAAACTTTCAGTACATATTTTTAATTTCTGCTGTTTAGTCATGCAAACCTTTCATAGCTATTGACAAGTATAAATAAATCTTTGAAGTAATGAAATAGTTTGCTATAGGGATAACTTCAGAATAATTCAACATATTGAAATATATAGCTTCAGAATAATTCAACTCCTTTGAACCAGGAGATCAAATATTTTACCTTTAATCCTTTAAATTGTGTTTCATGCCATTTATTCAGATTTTGACAAGGTCTTAAATATGCAAGTTTCCATATACTGTATGTGATATTGAATATTTTTGGATATTGCAGAAAAAGATAGAATATTCACTAGTATAGTTTTAGGTGCAAGAGGACATAATAGCAAATATTTCAATATTCATTAGTTAATTACCAAATAATTAACAGAAATATTTAGGCAGCATATAATAGATAGATACCAATTTGCAAGGCAGAATCTGCCCGCAAAATAGGAAAAGTCCTATCTTTAAGGATCTTGCTGAAACCTGTGGAATAAAACACAACTAATTTATTGAGTTCTTGCCATATGCCAAATGTTTTGCTGGGCACTGAATATACAACAATTGCTTGACATTCAAAATCTCTACCTTCACAATCCTGAAAGTATACAGAATATTCAAATAATTGGAATGTTATCAGTTGATATTTAAACAACTAAATAGTCCCTTTAATAATTTAACTTTAAAGTACAAAATACAATGTAAATGAATTCAAACTGGCATGTCATTGAGGCATGGTCACTACTGCATAACATTCAAAGGCACTACTTTGCATAAGCTTATATAAAGTACTAATTAATTAATTTTAATAATTGAAACAGGGCTTATTACTTTGATAATGCCAACTCAAACCTTTGAATCTGTACTTTTGAGATAAAAAATTATACAGCCATCAACTACTACAGCTTTTATTTTGACATATTTCCACCAGGGGGCACTACCCACATTTAATGTAAAAATTGAAACCTTTTCTAGTTACAAATGTTTCTGACAAATATTTGCCTATAAATAATTTATTTGTAAGGCTAAAGATTAATCCCTTGAATAAAAATACAATGTTATATTTTCAATATGTTTAACTCAATAACTTGAGCAGGTATTAGATTAGAAAATGCTCTTTATGAAATCAATAAGCATAGAATACTTCATTTTATTCAGATCATCCACTAAAATTCAGCTAGTGCCAGCAAGTATTAATTCATTGTCCTCTGATGTTAAAAAATAGTTTTTTTAATTGTGATTTGTGAATTAAATTTAACTAGTTTAGTAAAAGTCTTAAATGTTAATTCAAATGAATAAAAATCATTTAGAAATTTTATTGAGATAGACTACATAAAAATAAGCTGTATTCTTTATGTAGTCTATTTATCAGGTTCCAGTTTCCTCTAATGCTATTAATATGTTTAAATCTTGATACTTTTAATTACAATTCATATCTATGATTATAGGAATTAAATGCTTCCTCATGATAGACATATGTTAAGTGTTAGTTTTTATAATTCCTAGAATTAAAAATATTCCTTGGAGTTCCAGCCAAGATGGCCAACTAGAGACAAAGCTTGTTGGACCATCCCAGCAGAAGAGTTGAGGATTAGACTGAGGAGAAGGGAGAGTGATTACTGCTCAGAAGTGGACCACGGGAATAGACACCAGTATAGTCCGAGAACACCACCAGGAAGAACTGAGCAGCTGAGAGAGAGGAAGATGGAAGGGAGTAATTGTTGCAAACTAATTCCAGGGAGTTCTGGAGCCCAGGGAAAGGGTAAGGGGTATTTTCAGCCCACCCCAACCAGAGTACCTCAGGCTAGCAAGGGGACACAGGGCTCTCATCCCACAGGGGAGTGCCATGAGAGACCAGAGACTCAGCATCCTTGCATCTGGATGCCTCCTCCTCAGCACCTCCTCCACTCCTGGCATCCCAGGAAGTAATTTTGTCTCAAGCCACTTATAGCCATGTGGCTGCACCTATCCCATAGCAACTGCCAATGCACCTTGTGCTGAATGACTTGGCTCCCCGCAATGAGAGCACACTCCCAGCCAAGCCTGACTCAGTCAGCATAGCCACCACTATGGCTTGGAGAAGACGGTGGTCACACTGTTGAAGCTGTGGCTTGGAAAGGTGGCAGACAGGTGCCCCCACCCCCTGAACTCGAGAGCACTGCAGAAAGTCCACAGCCTCTTCCCCAAACCATAACGGCCGCTAGAGTTCTCTGTGCTGAGTGACGTGTTTTTACCCCCAGCCAGCAGGGCAACCTCAGTTTGTAGTATTCCTGCCCACAGGCGTTTGGTGCATTTACCTGCTTAGAGTGCAGACAGCAGGGCAGGGAGGCATGCGAGGGAGATCCTGGTTCCAGGGTTGTGTGGCCAGTGAGAGCCCGTGCCCATTGGGAGGGCGTGGTGGAGCACAAGATAATAGGGTTCTGCATCCTCTCTCCCTGGAGAACTGCCATAATGGTCTCTGCTATGTCACTGTGACTCAATTTGCATAAATACTGGTTCCCATGACAAACAGATGCCTCAGGTGCCTCAGGCTGAATCAGAGCAGCTGCCTCTACCCCCACTCACTTTAACAGAGAGCTCAGATTGAACCAAGAGTTCCTTGAGCTGCCACTATTTTCCTGGTGGGGTTGTCCCGCAGCAGAGACTGCTGGGGACAGAAAGGCCCACTCACCTCACCTTGGAGTCTAGTGGTGGAAAATGGGTAAACAATTGGAGATCCCCCTATCTGGCAGTGACATGTAGAGATGTATACCAGCAGGCCAGACACACAAACTCTGAGGAAGCTTCAGAGCCCATCTTGGGTGGAGAGGAAACACAAGTGGACCAATCGAGGGGAAAATGCCCAGGTTTGTGGACAGGACAGGAAAACCTGGCTAGAGGCCTCAACAATCACACGAGTAGGCCCCTCCCATCAGGAGCAATAGCCCTGAACTCCATAACAGTGGATCACCCTAGGGCTGGATAAGCAAACTCTGAGCCCCATAGCAGCTCACACACCTAGGTTCTTGCACCTCAGCTGTGATCAATTTTGCTTCTCCCTCCATCTCAGGAGGGAGCAGGGTACAAGCAACCCTTGGGAGGTACAAAGCCCCTCCCAAAGCTTGGGGCACTTGTATACCCCATCTGGGGGACCAGAGCCTGCCACAGGCACAATAGATTACCTCAGTAACTGGATCCTCCATGTAAACTACAATCAACAACAGCAAGAACAACCCCATAGCTAAACACAGTGCCTTCCATCTCAAGATATTAGGGAGGAGTGGATTTGTACCTACAAATAAAATCCACCAGGGGGGAACAAAACTCACTATACTCTATTGGGAAGTGGTGAAGACAACAGGTTAGAGGTAACCCAAGAGGTTCATCAAACTTGCCAAAACACCCCTAAGGCAATTCAGGACCAGTGCTCCTCTCCCTGGCACTGTCAGAGAATGAGCCTTGGGGACTTGGAGATAGGGCCAAAAACCAGCCCTAGCACCCCCAGCTCTCTACCATGAGGCCAGATGAGAAAGCATCAGTGAAAGAACTCAGGAAACATGAAAAATCAGAGCAAAAAGTCACCCCCAAAAGAAATCATTAGATCCTCAGCAATAGATACCAACTTAAATTAAATGGTTAAAATGACAGATGAAGAACTTTGAATATGGATTGTAAGAAAGCTCAATAAAATTCAAGAGAAAATAGAAACCCAACACAAAGAAGCCACCAAAAAGATGAAGGAAATGAATGAAACATTTTCTAAAGAAATCAAAGTATTATGGAAAAACCAAACAGAAATTCTGGAAATGAAAGATACATTCATGGAATTACAAAGCACAGTGTAAAACCTTAAGAATAGGCTGGATCACACATAAGAAAAAATCTTAGAGCTTGAAGATAACATCTGTGAACTAAACAAATCAGTCAAAGAGAAAGAAAATCGAAACAAGAGGCATGAACAAAGCATACAAGAAAGCATACATGGGAACCTGTATGTAAAGAGGCCAAACATAAGAATTATGGGCATCCTTGAGGGCAAAGAAGAAAATACACAAGGGCTGGAAAACCTATTCAAAGGAATAATTGAGGCAAATTTCCCTGACATAGCCAGCAATCTAGATGTCCAGGTATAAGAGGCACACAGGACTCCTGGGAGATTCAATGTGAAAAGACAATCACCATGTCACATAGTTATTAGGCTGGCCAAAGTAAACACATAAGAGGCACTCCTTCAAGCAGTAAGGTGAAAACAGCAGGCAACCTACAAAAGAAAACCTATCAGACTAACTACAGATTTCTCAACTGAAACCTTACCAGCCAGAAGGGACTGGAGACCTATCCTTTGTCTTCTAAAACAGAATAATGGTAATTTAATAGGGATTGCATTGAATCTGTAGATAACTTTGGGCAGTACAGACATTTTAACAATGTTGATTCTACCGATCCATGAGCGTGGTATGGTTTTCCACCTATTTATATGTTCTGCGATTTCCTTCCTCAGTGTTTCATAGTTCTCCCTATAGAGGTCCTTTACCTCCTTAGTTAAATATATTCCTAGGTATTTTATTTTCAGAAAAAAATAATTTTACGCTTTCTATGGAACCAGAGAAGACCCCATTTAGCAAAAGCAATCTTAAACAACAAAAACAAAATGGGAGGTATTAATTTGCCAGACTTCAAACTATACTACAAGGCTGTGGTTCTTAAAACAGCCTGGTACTGGCACAAGTGCAGGGACACAGACCAGTGGAACAGAACAGAAAATCCAAATATAAAACCATCCTCATATAGCCATCTAATCTTTGACAAAGCAGACAAAAACATACTCTGGGGAAAAGATTCCTTATTTAATAAATGCTGCTGGGAAAACTGGATATCCACATGTAGAAGACTAAAACAGGACACACAGCTCTTACTCCTCACAAAAATCAAATCACAGTGGTTAACAGACTTAAACCTTAGGTCAGAAACTATTAGAATTCTAGAAGAAAATGTAGGAAAGACTCTTACAGACATTGGCCTAGGCAAAGAATTTATGAAGAAGACCCCTAAGGCAATTACAGCAACAACAAAAATAAATAAATGGGACCGGATCAAATTAAAAAGCTTCTGCACAGCCAAAGAAAACAGTCACGAGAGTAAACAGACAACCTACAGAATGGGAAAAAATTTTCGCATACTACACATCAGATAAAGGACTGATAACAAGAATCTATTTAGAACTCAGGAAAATCAATAAGAAAAAATTGAACAACCCTTTCAAAAAGTGGGCAAAGGACATGAATAGAAATTTTTCAAAAGAAGATATAAAAATGGCTAACAAACATATGAAAAAGTGTTCAACATCTCTAATTATCAGGGAAATGCAAATCAAAACCACAATGAGATATCACTTAACTCCAGTGAGAATGGCCTTTATCAAAAAGTCCCAAAACTATACATGTTGGCGTGGGTGTGGAGAGATAGGTACACTCATACACTGCTGGTGGGACTGTAAACTAGTGCAGCCCCTGTGGAAAGCAATGTGGAGATACCTTAAACAGATTCAAGTAGACCTACCATTCGATCCAGCAATCCCATTATTGGGCATCTACCCAGAAGAACAATATTACTCAGCTATTAGAAATAATGGTGATATGGCATCTCTTTGGTTCTCCTGGAGTGAGCTGGAACCCATTCTATTAAGTGAAGTATCCCAAGAATGGAAAAATAAGCACCACATGTACTCACCAGCAAACTGGTTTCCCTGAGTGCACATTGGGAATAACACCAATTGGGTATTGGACAGAGGTCGGGGCTGGGTGGAAGGGATGGGTGTATACCTACTTGTTGAGTGCGATGTGCACTGCCTGGGGAATGAACACGCTTGAAGTTCTGACTGGGGGGGATGGGGGTGGGGGGAGGGGAGGGGTGCACACCTACATGATGAGTGTGATGTGCACTGTCTAGGGAATGGACACAACTGAAGCTCAGACTCGGGGGGATGGGGAGGCATGGGCAATGTATATAGCCTGATCTTTTGTACCCCCATAATGAGCTGAAAAACAAACAAACAAACAAACAAAAAAATAAAACAGAATAATGGCCAACCTAGAGTTTTTTATCCTGAAAAACTAAGCTTCTTATATGAGAGAGAAATAGAGACTTTGTCAGACAGGCAATTGCTAATGGAATTTGTGCCTGCCCTGCAGAAAGTGCTCAGACCTGCATTATACACTGACCAGTGCAATAGACCCCCACCAGTTTAAAAATCACCCAAAAGCTACAGTCCAGAACCCTGATTCATAATGGCTTGAGAGGTAAAAATAAATAAATAAATAAGATTCCACCCAACACAATGAACAGAAATCAATCCCCAATATAAATTCTCTCAGTAAAATGTGGATGGCTTGAATTGCCCACTGAAATGACATGGGCTGTCTAAATGAATTAAAAAAAAAAAAAAGAAAGAAAATAGAGCACACACACACACACACACACACACACATAAAAAAGAAAAACAAAAAAACCACCGAAAACAAAAAAACAAGCCAAGTATCTGCTGTCTCCAGGAAATGCATCTTACCCATAAGGACTCATTCAGACTCAAGGTGAAGGGATGGAAAACAATTTTCCAGGCAAATAGAAACCAAAAGAAAGCTTGTATAGCCTTTCTTGTATCAGCTACTATAAACTTTAAAGCAACAAAAGCAAAGAAAGACAAAGATAGTCACTATAATGGTGTAGGGAAAAAAATCAACAAGAAGACAGGACAATCCTAAATATTTATGCACCCAACTCAGGAGTGCCCAGATACATAAAGGAAATCCTGCTTGATCTAAACAATATGAACAATCTAAACAGCAACACCATAATAACTGGGGACTTCAACACTCCCCTGGCACAACTGGACAGATCCTCCAAGCAGAAAATAAGCAAAGAAACAATAGACTTAAACAAACCTCTAGAACAAATGGGCATAACACACATCTACAGAATATTCCACCCAAATAACACTGAATATATGTTCTTCATGTAAACTCATAGACTTTCTCTAAAATAGATCATATCCTAGTCCACAAGACAGATCTCAACAAATTTTAAAAAATAGAAATTATACTATGTATCTTCTCAGACCACAGTGGAATAAAATTAGAAATCAATTCCAACAGAAACACTCATCTCTACACAAAGTCATGGAAATTAAACTATCTATTGATGCATGATTGTTGGAGCAAGGAGGAGATTCAGAAAGAAATCAAAAGATTCTTTGAACTAAATGATAATGAGGACACAAGTTATCAAAACCTGTGGGAGACAGTAAAAGTAGTCCTCAGAAGAAAATACATAGCCTTAAATGCCCACATCCAAAGACAGAAAGATCACAAATCAACAAACTAATGAATCATCTCAGGAACTGGAAAAGGAGGAGCAAACCAATACTAAACCCAACAGAAAAAAAGAAATAACCAAGATTGAGCAGAACTAAATGAAATTGATAACAAAAGAACTATACAGAAGATTAATAAAACAAAAAGTTGATTCTTTGAAAAAACAAACAAAATTGACATGACTCTTGCTAGATTAACCAGAAGCAGAAAGGAAAGGACTTTAATAAGCCCAATTAGAAATGAAAAAGGAGAGGTCACAACTGATATCACAGAAATACAGAACACCATCTTTGAATACTACAAAAATATCTATGCCCCAAAACTTGAAAATCTGGAGGAAATGGACAAATTCTTAGAAACACACAACCTCCCTAGGCTCAATCAGGAAGAAATAGAATTCCTGAACAGATCAATATCAAACACAGAAATTAAAGCAACAATAAAAATTCTTCCAATTAAAAAAATGTCCCAGACAAGACAGGTTCACAGCTGAGTTTTACCAAACCTACAAAGAAGAACTGGTACCTATACTGCAGAAATTATTCCACAACATTGAGAAATATGTAATCTTCCCCAACTCATTCTATGAAGCCAGTATCACTTGATCCCAAAGCCAGGAAAGAACATAACAAAAAAAGAAAACTACAGACCAATATACTTTATGAATATAGATGCAAAAATTCTCCATAAAATTTTAGCAAACAGAATTCAACTTCACATCAAAAAAAATAATTCATCATGATGAAATGGGCAGAGATGTAAGGATGGTTCAACATATGCAGATATATAAATGTAATTTACCATACAAATAAAAGCAAGAACAAAGACCATACAATCCTCTCAATAGATGCAGAAAAGGCATTTGACAAAATTCAGCACCCTTTTATGATAAGAACTCTTAACAAAATAGACATAGATGCATCATACCTCAAAATTATTAAAACCATATATGACAAACCCCCAGCTGACATCATACTGAACAGGGAAAAATTGAAAGTGTTCCTGCTTAGATCTGGAACCAGACAAGGTTGCTCAGTATTTTCACTTCTATTCAACATAGTGCAGGAAGTCCTTATCAGAGCAATCAGACAAGAGAAGGGAATCAGAATCAAGAGTATCCAAGTGGGGCAGCAGAGATCAAACTATCGCTCTTTGATAATGATATGATATTCTATCTAGAAAACCCCAAAGATTCAACCAAGAGACTCCCAGAATTGACAAATAAATTCAGCAAAGTCTCAGGAAAAAAAATTAATGCACAGAAATCGGTAGGTTTCATATATGCCAATAATAGTCAAGCCGAGAATCAAATTGAAGATATAATACCTTTCACAATAGAATCAAAGAAAATAAAATATTTAGGAATATATTTAACTAAGGAGGTGTGAGACCTATGTAGGGAGAACTACAAAACACTGAGAAGAGAAATTGCAGAAGTTGTAAACAGTTGGAAAACCCTACCATGCTCATGGATCAGCAGAATCAATATTGTTAAAATGTCTATACTACCTAAAGTAATCTATGGATTCAATGTAATCCCTATTAAAATGCCAACATAATTTTTCACAGACCTAGAAAAAATAATTCTATGCTTCATATGGAACCAGAGAATGCCTGGTATAGCCAAATAAATTTTAAGCCAAAAGAACAAATTGGGAGGCATCAGTCTACCAGCCTTCAAGCTATACTACAAGGATACAGTAGCAAAAACAGCATGGTACTGGCCCCAAAATGAAACATAGACCAATAGAACAAGACTGAGAACCCAGATATAAAACCACTCTTATATTGTCATTTGATCTTTGACAAAGCAGGGAAAAGGATACATTGGGGGAAAGAATCCCAATTTCAATAAATGGTGTTGGGAACATTGGATAGTCACATGTAGAAGACTGAACCAGGATCTGCACCTCTCACCTCTCACAAAAATCAACTTATGATAGATAACAGACTTAAACCTAAGACTTGAAACCATAAGAATTCTAGAAGAAAATGTTGGAAAAACTCTTATAAACATAGGCCTATGCAAAGAATTTATGAAGAAGACCTCAAAAGCAATCACAGCAACAACAAAAATAAATAAATGGGATTTGATCGAATTAAAAAGCTTCTGCAAGTCAAGGAAACTATCATTAGAGTAAATAGCCTATAGAATGAGAGAAAATATTTGCATGTTATACATCCAATAAAGGGCTGATACCTAAAATGTATATAGAACTCAGGAAAATCAGTAAGAAACAAATCAAACAACCCCATTAAAAAGTGGGCAAAAGACATGAACAGAAACCTCAAAAGAAAACAGAGTAATGGTGAAAAACATGAAAAATGGCTCAACATCTCTAATCATCAGGAAAACTCAAATCAAAACCACAATGAGATATCACTTAACTCCAGTGAGAATGGCTTTTATCAAAAAGTCCTAAAAAAATAAATGTTGGCATGGATGCAGTGAGATAGGGACGCTCATATGCTGCTGGTGGGTCTGCAAACTAGTACAACTTCTGTGGAAAATAGTATGGAGATATCTCAAAGAATGAAAAGTAGAATTACCATTTTATCCTGCAATCCCATTACTGGGTATCTCCCCAAAGGAAAAAAAAGACATTCTATAAAAAAGACACTTGCACTCAAATGTTTATAGCAGCACAATTCACAATGGCAAAAATGTGGAAACAACCCCAGTGCCCATCAATACATGAGTGGATTAATAAAATGTGGTACCTGTATACCATGGAATACTACTCAACCATAAAAAACAATAGTGAATTAATACCTCTTGTATAATATTATCCTTGATAGAGCTGGAAATCATTCTTCTAAGTGAAGTATCACAAGAATGGAAAAACAAGCACGACAGGTACTTACCACTAGATTGGTACTAATTAATCAACACTTATGTGCACATACGGAAGTAACATTCATTGAATGTCGGGCAGGTGGCAGGGGGCTGGAAGGGATTGTTAAATTCTCACCTAATTGGTGTGGTGCTCACTGTTTGTGGAGTGGGCGTGCTTGTAGCTCTGATTTGGCTGGTGGGAAGGCAATATATGTAACCAAAGTGTTTGTACCCCCATAATGTTCTGAAATTAAAAAAATATTAGATTTTTTTCCCTTGCTGTTATTTACTAAGCACAGATGCAGAAGGAGAATTACTCAAATTTTGCAATGAAAATAAGCTTGGCTTTGCAGGAAAAAAAAAAAATTCCTATTAAAAAAATATTCCCTGTGTTTAAAAAAGTTGATTTTCAGCTTGCATTTGGTTTTCTCTTTTTATATCTGTAAAAAAATGTGTAATTATTGTAATATTACAATATTAAAACATTAATTTATTCATTAGGTTTATTTAAAAATAGAGATTATATCTATAGTTTTAATAAAGGATTATCACTACAAAGTAACAGAAATAGCAGCAGAGTTCATAGTCCAAAGTATGTATAATTCTATTTCTTGAAAGATCCATTTTAAGGTAACAAGTAGAAACACAGGAGTCTATAGTTTAGATCAAATGAAAGTTACTCCTCAAAGTGTTAATCTCTTAAATGCTTAAAAGCCTCTATCTCTTTTAAATGACAAATTGGTTATAAGGTCCTCTGTAAATTACCGGGCTGATAACTCTTTTGATTTCTTTGTAATGTTGCTGTAACTGCAGCTTTGAGATTAACATGGCCTTGCAAATTTCAAAATTTAATCAATTTAAAAAAAAAAAAAACTTATTGTCTGTAAGATGCCCAGAAAATTCCACCATAATAGAATTTGGACCTTAAACTCCTTCCAGTCAACTCTACTCTTCAATACCTGTTCTCTATAAAACTATTATCTTTCCTTTTAATAAATGTTAGAGAAAGCCACTTGCTTATTCAAACAAGCAGTTATTATTAACTTTGAGGGAGTGTAAATGCATGTTCATTTTAGTTTACTTGGACAAATACAGGCTAAAAGAAAGAAGGTAGGATATGGGTATAAATTACTTTAAATATAGGTTAGTGATTTCTGAGTTCATTTTATATTTTTTAATATGTTCCACACTTTTGAAGTCTCACTGCTTAACAACTACTATGTTATGCACTGGTAATTTAACGTTAAATCAGATAGTGTAGTGTCTGTCTTTACAGTGAGTGTTAGCAACCAATTCAAGGGAGAGAGAGGGAATGATGAGTTCACTTTTTAAAAGTGGATATTCCAATTGTCAAAAAAAATGTGCTTATACGTAGAATACTATGTATTGTATACATAGAGCACATGCTTTAAGTTACAAGATTTCAGCTTTGTACATTGTCTTTGAGCTGTTTTGCAACTCTTAAATTGTAGGTAACTTGTTAACAGGTAAATTCTATCCTCTCTGGTAGAAGTTCAAATGCCTTCCCACCTCAGCTTCCCATCCCCATGGAAAAACCAGTTTTGCCTCTATTTGTGCATTTATATCATATCTTCATGCTATATAAATTTGCTTTTGTGGTTTTTTTTTTCTTTTTGTAAACTGGTATAATATCTATAATATATGGCAGCTCTGGTTCCTTCATGAGTGAAATAAAATCTTTAACATGGGTTCATTTTTAGATTTGTTTGAGAGTCACAATTTTACTATTTTTTGAAAGTTATCTTTTAATACAATATATAGTTAAATTAGGTATGAGAGATTGGATCTCAGAAGTTTGGTGGTAGAAGGTACTTGGATTCATAGGAGCAGATGAGATCCCCCAGGGAAAGTGGATATAAAGGGAAAGGAAAGATGAATAAAGAATCCTGAGGAAGGCTATAATTTAAGAAGCAAAATGAGTAAGGATTCCCTTTTATCAAACATTTTTTCCTGCTTGAATACTGCTAAAAGAAACATACCTTTCATTTCTCAATTCAGGTTACGATTTCTGGAATAGAAACACCCAGAATACATTGTTATTGCAATTTAGAATGCCAAATTTTAAAAGCAGAACTTGCAAACCAAAGCACATCTAGACTAGTTTTCAACCATGGCTACATATTGGAATCATCTGTGAGATTTTAAAATACTGATGCTTTGACTCCATCCCAGGAGATTTTGATTTAGTTGATTCAGGGTAAGATCTGGGCTCTGGAATTTTTAAAAGGTCCACAGGGTAATTCCAATGTGCAACTAAGGCTGAGAAGTACTGGTCTAAATAGGAATAGTCAAGATGCTAAGATCCATGGAAGTGATAATGAGGAATCATTCAGGGGTCATATGGGGAGGGGACATAGACGGAATTGTCTGCAAGAAAGAAGATTCCAAGGAAATGTAGCTTTCTTCAAATGTTATGAGGTTATAATGCAAGTCTATTCTGCTCCATACATGCATTAATAGAAATAATAAATTAAATGGAGATAGTTTAGGCTTACACTAAAGAAGAAACTTCAAAAGATCTAAAATGTATTAAAATAGCATAGACTCCTTTGCAAAACAGCCAAGTCAACACTGGAACATTCAAGGATGTCTAACAATTTTTCCTTTGGCACAATATCATAAATTTGTCTGAATCTGTCATCTCCTTCAAAACCAAAGATTGGCTACACTTAATGGTTCTGTTAAAATAAATTGAAACGTCCCATTGAACATATTCATTATCTGGGGAATTTAATACATACCTCATGTTCTCTATTCCAGCTATGTTAAATCTAGTGCCATCAGCTCTCTTTCCCAAGGTCAAGATACAGAGTCATTCCCGTAACAAACAAGTATCTCACTCAGGTTTTGAAGAAGGACTTTAGGGAAGTAACTCCCTAGATACTTTCTCTAGAAAATGGGAATGCCACTGAGCAGGTTATCCAAAAGTTTTCCAGATTACAGAAGTTATGTTGGGTTCATCATTTATGATAAAGAGATATCCACACAACTTTTTTTTGTTCTGTGAGAATATATCCCAGGATAACAACCACCAGGAAGACAAAGACTTTAAGAATAGCCTGCAGCACATTAAACAACACCTGAGACACTTGGATAAACAATGGGGGTGGTGGCGGTGGGGCACGAATCTTGGAACAAAAACTCTAGGGACAATGATAAGGATCCCTTCTGCTACTCCTAAGAGGATGGAATAGAAAGACCTGCTGGTTTACAAAACAGTCTTTTCAGTCACACCTGCTACTCAAACCCTGATCACTGCCAATAGTGCCTCTTCCAAAATAAACGCCAGCACTACCTGTATATCTGTTGCAGAAATAATTTGCTTTCCTGTCTTTCTATTTATTGTAAGCTATCAATCTCTTAAGTCTCTGCTTTATTATATGAAGAAATACTTCACATTTTACTCTTCATAATTTGTTTCTGAATTTGTATTAATATAAACATTTTGGAGATTTCTTTTTAAATTTTACTTACCTGAGTACCCAAACCCCCTTTGGATGTTATTTTACTCTATTGTCACTTCTCCATCTCTCCTAATTGGCCACTGCAGGTTATTTTCTTTATAAAATCAACTTGTGTAGTTAAAACACTGCTGCTTGTTGAACTGTGTTCAGTTGAGAATGACTAACAAGATTTATGCTCAGCCCAGAATAAAACTTACTAGACCAGCATTCGGTAAGCTCAGTATATATTTTACTTTAGTTTAAGGAAATATATAAATTAAACACTTCACTCATTTTAAAGGAAGATAAATGAACTTATTAAATGTTTAGGTTCTTTTTTTCCCATTAAATGAAGGACATAGTTAATACAAAAAAATTAAATTGTTGCTGTAATAAAAACATTGTTAGGCCAGATCTATGCTGAATAGAATCACTCGCATTTTTATTATATTGTGAATTATTAGACATATTTTTAGGCTGATTTTAATCTTTTGATGTTATTTCTATACATAAAATGTGACAAAACTTTAATCAACAGAAATGTATATAGAATGAAAAAAGGAGGAATCCTTTGGTCTCTCCCTCCCTTCCTTCCTTGCTTTTCCATATGCTTTCATTCCTTCTTTCACTGCCTCATTCCCTCATCTCTTCTGTTCTTTCAGTTTCTCTCTTTTCTTCTTTTGTATCTTTGATTTGATTGAGAACAGCTTTACAAAAAGAGTCTAGTGTCTTGAAAGCAACTTTAATGAAAATATATTAATCTATAAAAATTTGATAGATACATTTATATTATGAATAACTCCTTTCTGAACTATTATTTTCCTATCTTCCTTGATTATGCTATAGGTAATTGTGTCTGCCATTTTAAAACTCTCTCTACTTTTTAATATCCAATATGCTTTTTCTCTCCCACCTAGTTTGAACGCCCTTATAGTATAATTTTTGGCTTCTTATTCTCCTTCCTCATGTCTACATGCTTTCTCCATTCTCTATCCAAAAGCTCTCTTTCCTGTTTTTATTCTCTCAAATAAACACAAGGATTCATTTTCATTTTTAACCAAGTATTTCGGAATTCCTTATCTTCTGTAATGTGTGTCCAGTTTATAAATGAGGAAATAGTCTTAGAGAGATTAGTAACTTGACCTGCTTCCCCATGGGAAGGGAGAGACAAGGGATTATACAAAATAAGAGCCTGTGGGTAATTGGAAATATATGCTTGACATAGACACACATTACAGAAGATAAGGAATTACGAAATACTTGGTTAAAAATGAAAATTGAATCCTTGTGTTTATTTGAGAGAATAAAAACAGGAAAAGAGAGCTTTTGGATAGAGAATGCAGAAAGTATGTAGACATGAGGAAGGAGAGTAAGAAGCCAATAAATTATACTATAAGGGCATTCAAACTGGGTGGAAGAGAAAAAGCATATTGGATGGAAAGCATTACAGAGATTCCTTAAACAGATTCAAGTAGACCTACCATTCGATCCAGCAATCCCATTATTGGGCATCTACCCAGAAGAACAAAAGTCATTCTATAAAAAAGACACCTGCACCCGAATGTTTATAGCAGCACAATTCACAATCGCAAAGATGTGGAAACAACCCAAATGCCCATCAATTCATGAATGAATTAGTAAATTGTGGTATATGTATACTGTGGAGTATTACTCAGCTATAAGAAATAACGGTAATATAGAATCCCTTTTGTTCTCCTGGAGAGAGTTGGAACCCATTCTATTAAGTGAAGTATCCCAAGAGTGGAAAAACAAGCACCACATGTACTCACCAGCAAATTGGTTTCCCTGATCATCACCTAAATGCACATTTGGGAATGACACCAATTGGGTATCAGACTGAGGTGGGGGGTGGGGGGAGGGGATGTGGTATACCTACATGATGAGTGCAATGTGCACTGTCTGGGGAATGGACACACTTGAAGCTCTGACTCAGGGGGATGGGCGGGACATGGGCAATATATATAACTTGAACTTTTGTACCCCCATAATAAGCTGAAATAATAATAATAGTATCTGCATCATAGCATTGTCAAGGACAAAATAAGATCGTTCACAGTGTTAGGCTTAAAGAATTCACCCTCCCCAAACTTCCATCCAAACTTCCTATAAAACCCACCCCTCTTCTTTTACTAAGGGTGTATTGGGCATGTAACCTTTGCAAGAGCCCAAAGGAGATAAAGGAATGGAATGCAAGAGGGGAACTTACTTTCCCTATCCCTCCTGATAAGGACGATGCTTATCCCTCCCTATTGTTTGAAAAGAATTTACTACCGCAGCTGTTCTGGCCCAGTTGCTCACTCCCCCCCAGAAAAACCCTCTATAAAAGGGTTATAGAGGCTCTCCCCTCCCTCAGCATGGATGCTTTTTATGGCTTCCACCCATCTGCACCCAGATGCTCAAATAAACAGCATTTTGCTATACAGGAGGATTCGTGTGTCTCCCTGTTGGCTCCGGACCTAACACAGAGCACTTTTTAAAGTGCCTGGCGCTATGTGACTGGCACATAGTGAACACTCAATAAATGATACCTCATGTTGCAGTTGCTGTGGTTGTTGTGATGCCAGTATCCTAATACGAAAATCTCATTATTTTATTCCTAGAATATGGAAATATTTTCTAATTGGATTTATTATTATATTTCTAGTTTTCTGTCCAATTTATTAGGTATTATATTTTAAAAAAATCTTTCTAAGATATCACTCTTATTATTTTAGTCTATGCTGCAAAAGCTCAAATGAGTCTTGATTTCCGATCTTCTCAAGTGTCGCTGGCTGTATAATATTTTCTGACCATAGCGATATTTTCTGAATTTTAATTTTCTATCAGGAGAAATACACATTTTATTTTTTTTTGTAACTTTCTGTCTTTTCAAATTGCATTGCAGAATAAGTTAATCTTTAGTCACTTCCATTGAAAATAACTATTTAAAAAAGAAACTACACGTTAGAAAGAGAAAAGTGGAGGTGAAGTATGATACAAAGCATATTAGATATTTGTGTTTGTTTTCAAAAGGGCCACGGAAGCAATAAAGTAAATAAAGTCAGAATTACTTGGGCTTTCACACTACATTTTTAAATATTTTAGGAGAGAGGTAGCAGACCCACCTAAGAAAGCTAACTGGAAAATACTCTAATAAATTTTTTCATTAATTGTCTGGGATATAGCTACAACTATATAAAACAGAGTACTTAGAAGGGAGGGATGAAAACTAATAAAGAGACTAATAAAAACAAACTTCTCACTTAAATTGGAGAGCAAATTGAATACCATATGTTTTAAAATTTAAGGCAGACTAGATTGTAAAAAGCACCATTCTTTTAAAGAATGAACACCCTTCATAAACAATAAAACATTTTGTTATCACTTTGAAAATTTTATATTTGTTTAAAGAGATCTTTTAAGGTTACTTTAATACAACTTTCATTATGTACTTCTGTGCATACATAAAAAGGAAAATAAGCAACTAAATTGTTTAAAGTAATACTAAGTTTTTAACATTCAGAGTCTAAATCATTTTTCATCTCTCAGACAAGTATGCGATTTTTCGCAACATATGGTCTGCTCTGTTGTCAAATGTATTGATGATAGAGCAGTTTTTTAAAAATTCCATAAAAGAATTCAACTTAGTAGTGTGTGCTCTTAAGAATGCTTTGCAATTATGTAGCAATAGCCTGCTTTTGACTTCTGCTTATGTGGTGTTAATAAACATTTCTAATCATTACCTTTCTCATCTCTTTCGCACCACCATTTGCTTTCTAAGGGTTAAGAGATTACTCCATTATTTTCTTGGATAGTTTTACAAGTTGAAACCTAACAGCCAAGATTTGATGTTGAAGTATCTAACACTTGAGTATGCTCAAATAATGAAAAATCCATGAGATTGTTGCCTGTCCAACAGGGATGGTAAAACATGCTCAGTTGTAAGACGCTATGTGATTGAAAGTTACAGTTCAATTTCAGACTTGTTGAAAGTTGAAAAAAATTGTGCCTTAGTGTCTTTGAAATTTGGTAGGTATCATTGAAAGCATTTTTCCATCTCAAGCATTTACATCATTCTCCATCTCTGGTTGTTCCTGTAATTCTAGAGGTGGAAACAATTCCAAGTTAAAAAATCAAAAGGCATTAAATATTTTTATGGAGTATCAGAGAACAAGAAAGTCAGAAAATTGGCCGGGCGCGGTGGCTCACGCCTGTAATCCTAGCACTCTGGGAGGCCGAGGTGGGCGGATCGTTTGAGCTCAGGAGTTCGAGACCAGCCTGAGCAAGAGCGAGACCCCATCTCTACTAAAAATAGAAAGAAATTATATAGACAGCTAAAAATATATATAGAAAAAATTAGCTGGGCATGGTGGTGCATGCCTGTAGTCCCAGCTACTCGGGAGGCTGAGACAGGAGGATCGCTTGAGCTCAGGAGTTTGAGGTTGCTGTGAGCTAGGCTGATGCCACGGCACTCACTCTAGCCTGGGCAACAGAGTGAGACTCTGTCTCAAAAAAAAAAAAAAAAAAAAGAAAGTCAGAAAATAAAAATCTCAGGGTATGCATATTATCTACAAAAAATGAAATAGATATATTGTCAAAAACTATTAGCAAGAACCTGAGTGCCTCAAGAATACTAAGGTTAGAAGTGAAAACATTGTGAGAAAAGTTGCAGGGAGGGGGAACAAAAGAGATAAAACATTCATTCACCAGCTGCTACCTGCTAGGCATTATACAGATGATTTACATCTTCTGCTAATTTAAGTCTCACAAAAGTCCTGTGGGATAAGCATCATGCCCACTTCATGGATAATGATACTGAAGTTTATACAGATTGAGTCATCATGCTTATAAGCAATATGCTAACACGTGTATGGAAGAGTCAATACCAGCTTCTGAATGCCCAAACTTCCATGTTACTCCATTTTGGCCTAGATGATTTTTTTTGCAATCTTTTTTATTTTTAATGAATACTCATCAATTATTTCTACAACACATTTCTATCTCTAACTTCTGTTATTACACTGATTCTCAAGGGATGAGGTAGGAGAGAGACAGAGTAGCCTAGTTGGAAAATTCCCCTGGATGGAGCTGCAAAGCACATCAGCTCTTTCTTTTGAGAATCGTTAACAAATAATGTGATGCATTTTCAGTAAAGATAATTAAAGCCATATTAAAGAAAGAGGTAATTATAAGACTGTCAGAAAGGTGTTTTGAGATATTAGTTGCATGAAGGTCAGAAACAATCTATTGCATCCTGTAATGAAAAATAAACATTTATCAAAGGTAGACGAGAAAAGAGAGTGTCTATGGAAGGGGTGAAGAAGAACGTACCATGCCAGATTGCAGTGAACACGTAAGTGACCGATTCGCCCTTCACTGATTTGGTTGGGATCAGACAGAAATGGAAAAAGCAGGCAGAAAATAATGATGATCACCATCATCATTATAAGCATCATTATATCTATATGAATACTTATGATGTGTCAGGCACTATGAGGTGTGCCATATATACATTATCTTACTTAATCTTCCTGATAAACCTATAACTGATAGTGAATAATAATAAAGTCTAATGAAAAGATTTATCCAATTTTTAAAAGCCTCATTAAAAGGCAAAATTCACAGCTCTTAGATATAGTAAATTAACTTTATTATTGTTCTCAAAATCCATGGTACCGATCACATTACAATTTGTGGAAAACCCAATATTGGCCTCTCTGACTTAAAGAGCTTTTGATAATGGCTTCATGAATTCTAATTATTTTATTCTCAAGTGAAGTGTCTGAAAGGAAAAACATCCATGGATTTCACCAAATACTACCGAAATTACATGTGTTATTCTTGAATCGCTTAGAAAATGAGAGTGCTAGAACAGAATATTCTTTAAATTCTCTTTTATGAGAGAGAGCTCTATAACCTCATTATGGGGTTTTCTGGAGCCACAGGGTATTTGTGGAGCACTGTACTAATGTCTTTCTTCATTTTTACTTGCAATTTTTACGTATTTCCTTACATTTTGTGGAAATAGACTGAAAAAATAAAACTACCTTAATATCAGAAAAATATAAACTATACTCCACCCAAACCTTTGGAAATCAGATTTGTGATTCCTTCAAGCTATGATCTACACTATGTAGTAGGCACTAGGTCCAATTTAAAGATCCAAATCACCCCACTTCTGTCTTCAGGGAACTTGTAATCCACCACCAGTCTGTATAGCAGAAAAGGGAGATAGCTTGAGTCTATGAAGGGACGGGAAAATTCTATCATCTGTTTACATTGTTAGAGTCTTACCTCTGGTTCCACTGGCTGCACTTTATTTTGCTTAAAATGACTCATCCCAACTCTGATTTTAATGGTGTGTGTCTAAGACCAACCATCAATTGTTCTTAATAATCTACAACTTGATAGTGAACATTGACCTATATGTTGGCAAAAATAAACAAGACATAATGAATGTTTAAATTGAACCATGGCCTTGAAGGGCTTGCACAATATTGATAATCTGTCATTTCTAAGTTGAACAGTCTCTTAATATAAGCAAGAGGATCTGTTCATGGAAGATAACCTGCCATTCTTAAAATACATCATTTGATTGTAACAACGCTTAATAGACACCCACACCAACTTAATGACAACCATTTGTTTCCTTAAAGATGAGAATGTTCCTTGGCAGGAATAATTGTTACTATAAAATTAATTTTTTCTAAATTACTGTTACTCACTTTTTAATTAGTAGTTGATTTATTTGTTTCATGATAATCTATTATTTTATAAATTACATGCTGATTTATTAACTGTTGTATTGAAAACCTTGAGTGTAGCCTCTATTTTTAACACCCCAACTTTCTTTCTCACTGTACACAATAAACATTTAGAATCATCCCAAAGTAAAATTCATGCATAGTATTCTTCATGCTATATGATGCTGCAAATAAAAATCAACTAAACACAATAAACTCTTATTGAAAAGTTGACTTTGAACTCAGGACTATATCAAGCAAGAGGGATTCACTGTAGAAGCAGGTAAAAAATGGTTATCTGCCAATTGGAATTTATTCTTTCTCTGGAGAGATATTGTGTGCGTGTGCATGTGTGTGCATATATATATCACACATATATATTCATATATATGAAAGAATGTTAAATTCATATATGAAAGCATATCTGTATATACATGTACATGTATATATACATATTCATACATATGCATGTACATATATGTTGAGCAGTTCAAGATATTGAAAAAAGTTTTTATTCCAAAGTAAGTAATGACAGGGTTTAATTTTTTTTTCCTATACTATACTTTGAAAGGGAGTGTCATGCCAAGCTTTTAACAATGTAATTGTTTACTTCTAATAGAATTTTCAAATGTATGTCTTTTACCACAGAACACCTGAATAAAATACTTTAGAAATTTCATGAAAATAGTTTTGTAAACCAAAAATACACAGAAAAATGTTTCTATTATTGCAGTACTTTCTCTTTTGCTAAATTTTCCCCAAAATAGTTTTGTTGTGTAAATCTTGTACTTTCCACTTTGAATGCTAATATTTCTTGCGTAAAACTTCACATCAGACTCAGAATTCATTAATCATTCATAAAACTAGCTTTCACCACCTCCTCCCCAAATCCAAGAAATCCAAGACACTGGTATGGGAACATAAATTGAAAGATGTCCAAGTTGTAAATTGAAAATTTAAACTGATAATATACTTTTAATGATTTTACTACTCATAACATTTCCTCATTGGAGGAGGCTTTTAATCTAGTCTAAGCCCCCATCTGAAGCAATAACCCCTTTCAGAACATTTCAGATATATTGCTGTTTAGCTTCTGCTTGAACCAACTACTTCATGAGACCATCCTTTCCAATTAGAGATATCTCAAATTGTTAGATATTTTTAACGATCTCTCTTGGAATTTATGCCCACATGTTTTCATCCTAACTTTCACAGAATGTCCCTCAAATGCCAAAGTCAATAATTGGGTTTCCTTTTGTGCCTCTTACTCAGGCTAAATATATCATGTATCCTCAACTATTTATTTTGTGACTTGCTCTACATATCCTGTCAATGTTTTGCTTAGTTACCTTCCTATGGTCACATTTCGATTGGTTAGTATCTTTTTAACATGGAACTTATAACTTAACCTAAAGCTTTGGTTTGGTAGAGTATGGTTTTAGATTACAAAGAAACTATTACTTCTCCTTTTTGGTACTTGCATTTGTGCAATATAAACTTTTACTGTTTTTTTCCATGAATATTTTATATTCTGATTGTTAAAGAACTTTGTGTCAAATAAAACTCTTTCACATAAACTTGTGTTAAGCCAAGATTCTGCCATATTGTAGTTAAAAGATGAGAACTGAACAAAGAAGACAGCATAAACAGCGTAATAGAGTTTAAAGAGGAAAGAGTGGCTCCTAGCATTGAATACTGCAGGAAGATTGCGGAAGATGAGATCTGGGGAGAAAGTGAAGATTTGGCCCCAGGAGATCAGTGTTCACTCAACCTTAAGATAGTAACTTCAGTATAAATGAGATTTAATAATACAGATATTATTATAATAAGAGATTAAGGAATGAGTAGAGTAAGTATAAGAAATTCCTTCAAGGATCTGGAATTTTTTTTTCAAAATATTATGAGGGTACAAACATTTTGGTTACATATAACGTCTTTGCCTCGCCCAAACCAGGACTACAAGCGTGCCCTTCCCCCATACAGTGTGCACCACATCCATTAGTTGTGAGTTTGCCCACTCCTCCCACCCGCTCCCACCTGACGAGCACCCAATGAATATTACTTCCATGTGAGCACCTTAGTGTTGATCAGTTAGTACCAAATTGATGGCAATTACATATGGTGCTTGTTTTTCCATCTTTGTGATACCTCACTTGGAAGGATGGGCTTAAGCTCTATCCAGGATAATATAAGAGGTGCTAGTTCACCATTGTTTTTTGTAGTTGAGTAGAACTCCATGATGTAAATATACCACATTTTATTAATCCACTCATGTATTGATGGGCACTTGGGTTGTTTCCACATCTTTGCAATTGGGAGTTGTGCTGCCATAAACATTCGAGTGCAGATGTCTTTATTATAGAGTGTCTTTTTTTTCTTTGGGTAGGTGCCTAGTAGTGAGAATTAAAAAGCATGAAAGGAAGCAGTTCTGGGGGAAAAATGCTCTTGTGGTTTGTTTTTGTTTTGTTTTGCTTTTTATTAGGACAGAAGAGACAGGGAAAAAGTTTATGGTTAAGGAAAAGGAGTTAGGGATTATTCTGCCTTCTTTCTTAGCTATAGTTATTTGTGTACTGACATTCTCTGTGCACTGTTGTAAGCATCTTGAGAGTGGGACTGATTCCTATTTGGCTTTTTAGCACCTTGTCATTCACATCATAGGCGCTACTCAAACATTTGTTGAATTGAATTATGTTGTTTCTCCCAATGGGCATGTTTCTTCAAAGATTGCTGTAAGTAATTCCACAGTCACAGTGGCAACTTTATTTCATTTTGTTGTTTTTTTTTCTACCTTGGTCTATAGTAGAAAGAAAAATAGAAAAGAAAATGAAAGAAAGAAAAACTGTGGAAACATAGTAACAATTTTCTTTTTTGGTATATTTAAAGACAAGAGACAGGAAAGATCACTAAGGAGATGAATATATAGAGAAGACAGGAGGAAAGAGGGCTGAGCCCTGGAGCACTCCAATGTTAAGAAATGAAAGAGAGGAGGACGATTAATGTAGTTTGAACATAAACAGTCAGTGAGACAGTGAGAGAGGATGCAAACAAGAGTGTGATACCCTGAAAATCAAAAGAAGAAACTGTGTGAAGAGGAGGAACCGATCTCCAGTGTCATATACTGTTCATGATTCAAGTAACATGACTGAAACTGACCATTAGATTCAGCAACCTAGAGGACATTGGTGACTTTAAAATAAAGCTCCAGAATATCTAGCTATTGCATACTATTGTGACAAAGCCCTTATGTTCTATCCTCTTTGGGATTGTGGTTACATGCCTCCTATTTGCCTTTTAATGACTATACATCAGTATTTTCATCAATGTTAGTATTTGCATTATTCATAAGTTCATTTCACAAATATTGATGCACACCTATTGTATACTAGGCACTGTGTTAAACCTTTGACATACTGCACTGAATAAAGAATGCATGAGATTTGCCCTCATTGAGTTTACACTCTGGGGCAGTAGTTACTCTCCAAATGCCATTCTCATATTCCTTGCACACAGAATCTTCTTTTTTTCAGGTATTGGGCAGCCTTGTGCTGAACTCCTTCCAAATCACAAGCAGAGAATGCTGGCTAGTTATAGCCCACTATGGGAATGCCTTGCCTCTACCCAGTGACTGGTTGAAGGAAGGGCATATCACCCAACTGTCGTCATGAGAACAGAGGAGAAGCCTATGAATGGACTTCTGGGAAGGGTGAGCAGGTTTTAAAAAGAGATCCATGAGAGTGAAGAGGTCTTTTCCTGCTTCTGGACTGATGTTATCTATGAGAGTTATGAGATGACTAGTGAAACAGCATAGAAGAAAAAATCAAAACAGCTGCTGGGTGGAAATATGGAAATTAACCTGAAGTTGTCCTGAGTCCTCATGACATTTTGTTACTTGAGCCCCTGAACTCCTTATTGTGTAGGTACTGTTCAGATGTGTCTGGCAGCCTAGTACGTCCTGATATCAATTTTGTAGCATAAATAAAAACATTTCTCTGTTGGACAATACCTAGGAAAAGTGATGAAGTAAGGGGAAAGTAAATGAACTGAAGAATAGTAGTAAAAAAGTGGTAAAAAGTAAAGTCATAAAAAAATAAAGTTAAACACAATTTTTTTGATATAATGCAGGAAAGATGTAAGAAGCAAAATATAAGAAAATGGAGAAACCCATTCTGAAAGTAAATTACAAGCACAAATCATTTATGACAGAAAACTTATATAGCCTACTTTCTGGTCAACTTATCTGAAAGAAGGAATCATATGCAGGGGACTCCTGGTACATACACAGCCTTCATTGGCATAATGAATTCTAGTATTAATTTGTAAATATATTAAAAAGTTGGATAAACGAATTTGTTAAATAACAAAAACAACATCTAGACATCAAGAGCCACCAAATACATTCATTTACAAAGAAGTTCTTTGAAGCATATATGATTTAATGTAATTTCAAAAGCTAGTTTTAAACAGTAAATTGGTGCTATCATCCTAGATTTAATCCAAAACTCTATTTTGGACCCACAAGACAAAGTGAATATGTTGGGAAAGGGCACATGCCAAAAGTAAATAAACATCAAAGGGGGGGGGGGGAAACACAAGGAAGGAAGTAGAATAGCAAAATAAGGGAATCCTGAGGACACATAACTACAAATTTAACATGCCTTTTTTTCCAGGTCATTACTATATAATCATTTTTTAGACACAAAGCAGCCCAGATTGAGACTTTTTTCATGGGAACTGAATTTTTTTTTTTTTTTACACCACTATAAATTCTAGTTTAAGACTTGTATTTCAATGGGAAAGCTTTTTTCACTTATAAAATAGCACATCACTTTTAGGAAGCCTAGAAAAGTTGTGTGATAATCTATTCTTAGTGTAAAATCAATGCTAGGATTAAAAAAAGATTAAAAGACTTACCATTAACTTTCACTGTTCAGATATTTACATCTTGATTGAGTTAAGGAGACAAATGTAAATGTACTTTTAGACCTTAATATAAATATTTTAAATCTTCAGCAACTTCTAAATGGCTCGTAATAAACATCAAGTTAATAGGAGTTGATCACAGTATATTGTTGCTCATAAGAAAAAATTCACCGTTAGGATACATGGAATGTGCTAGAAAGAGCTAAATAATTCAGAATGTGATGCATCTAAAAAAACATAAAATTCAATAAGAAAAAAGAACCAAGATTTTTAAATAGGAAAAAAATATTTGCATTCAATTTGTCTTTTTAAAATGATTTCATAGTTCTCTATCTCATTTCAAAATTTTGCTGATATTAGAAGATTTCATAGAAATTTGGACAGAAAAAGTATAGTGGGCAAGAGACAACATAGGAAGAGGTGGGTTGAGGCAAGATCATAGACGGCCTTGAAGAGCAGACTTGGAGGAGTTTGCATTACGTACCACAAGGTGAATTTGTTCTCATTATTTATAATACAATATTCTCTTTCTTCTGTGCCTTCCTGGACTACAGAGGCTGGAAAGTTAAATATTACGTTTCCTCTACTACTGTGTGCTAGGATTCTGATTGAAAATTAAGTTCTGTTGGTTTGAGGCACTTGAGTGAAATTTGGAGCTATGAAGTTTTTTTGCAATAATGTCCATCATTCCAGTTTCTGGCTTCGTGGATGCCAAGCGGCAGACAGTATACCAAGCAGAGGACAGTAATGGTTTCATTGCTCGGGTGGTGGTTCCATGGCTGTCTCTCAATTCCCCAGCATCCTGATTGGGCAGACTCCCCTGGTAAGCAAGGTCGCTCGTGTTGTTATTGAGATCATATCTCAAAGCCTTGTCTCTGGTCTGTTCAACCATTTTTAAAGTACCTAATGACTTGTCTTAAATCAATTTAAGATAAATAGAGACATTTCTGTGTCACGCAACTGAATTCTGACAGAACCATTGAATTTTCTAGACAATGAGGAGACCCTGAATGTGTGAAGGCTTTTGAATGAATTATATAACACCTTATACTAGATTGACCTTCTCAGTTATGTTTAATTTAAGCCAATTAAAACTGAATTGCATTTCATGCTGGATCTGTGAGATGAGGAAATACTACTGTGGGAGTTAAAAATAGATGAAGCTCCAAATGCAATATGCATCCTAGTAGTACAGAACTGATTTCAGCTTTGGAATCTTAGGAGCATTGTCTTCCTAATATAGCAGTCCATAAATGGAAGAAAGACAATACACAAGTCCTGACCATAGGAACAGAGTAGTTGGAAAAGCATCTTGATTTCTCCATTTTTACCTAGAAAATTACAAGCCATTTCTTTTTGCATGTGTAGGCAAAAAGAAAATATAGAGCAAATCTATGCATATGAAACTTTCTGATTTTTTTATTGCCTCATTTAGCTGAGAAATAATAAACTGATATGAAGAAACAATAGTGAATGGTTTGGGGAGTTATTTTTTAACTGTTTGAACTATTGAGATCAACACTATGTCTAAAAGAAACAGTCGATTATGGATTATCAATTTCAACTTTTGTGAGTTCTCAAGGAGAAAATGGTAATATGGAAAGAAACTAGTGAGGTTTCCCATCCATCAGCATTTCAGTAATTTAGCCCCTAGTTCAGATGAAAAGAAAAATTGAGTCTAGTCTGTGTCCATCGTATCAAAGCAATATAAGATTGCCATAGAAACCATGAACAGAGAAATGGAGATAACCAGCGTTCATCTTGAAGAGACTTGTATTTGTTTTTCCCAACCCAACCTCATTTATTTCAGCAAAAGTGGTCAGTGTCTGGACACTGCTGAAGCTGACTATACTCACCCTCCTGGTATAACCTAGATCAGAAGATACTTTTCAGCAGGAGACACAAGGGTTTCCGGGTCAGAGGACTCTCCAAATCCCATCATTTCCCCTCCCCTATAGGGTTCATAAGGCCTAGAACATTCACCTAGTGTTTTAATTCTCATGTACAGAAAAGAGTGAAATCCTTCATTTATACAATGAAAAGCTTGCAGGGACATTAAATTATAACATTGTGTTTTCATAGTGGGCAAGGAGCCCAGGAGAACAAGAATCATTATGTTTCCATGTTCCTATTAAAAAATTATATTCTGTAGACCAGAAAGTACAAACCTTCAAACTTCAGGATAAATACTTTATAAGAGCCAAAATTACTTCAGACTGAGAAGAAGGAAGTTATACATTAATTATGATGGATTTCACTATTAAAAACAACCAGCCAAGATATTATAAAGTGAGTTGGATGAGGAAAAAAGTTACATAAGCCCCACACAAGTATAAGGACATTCACTATTTGGTTGAAGGACATTCTTAGTAAAGGATGATATACCAAGTATTTAGAAAATAGATAAGAGTATTGTTGTCTTTATATTAAAAAGAAAAAAATATTTACAAATGTCAACTATAATCTATTAACACATACCCATTGATGACAAAAGAACACAATTATTTCAATGGCTGTTATTCACTCTCTCTGTGTGTGAATGTATGTGAGTGTATGTGGGTGTATGTATGTGTGTTCCTATCTCAGGAAGTAATCCACCTATACCTCTGTGTTCAGAACAAAATGCTCAACATCCCTAATCATCAGAGAAATGCAAATCAAAACCACAATGAGATATCACTTAACTCCAATGAGAATGGCCTTTATCAAAAAAACCCAAAACAACACATGTTGGCGTGGGTGTGGAGAGACAGGAACACTAATACACTGCTGGTGGGACTGCAAACTAGTGCAACCCCTGTGGAAAGCATTATGGAGGTATCTTAAACAGATTCAAGTAGACCTGCCATTTGACCCAGCAATCCCATTACTGGGCATATACCCAAAGGAAAAAAGGTCATTCTGTAACAAAGACACATGTACCCGAATGTTTATAGCAATTCACAATAGCAAAGATGTGGAAACAACCCAAATGCCCATCAATACATGATTGGATTAGTAAGCTGTGGTATATGTATACCATGGAATATTACTCAGCTATAAGGAATGATGAAGATACGACATCTCTATGGTTCTCCTGGAGAGAGTTGGAACCCATTATATTAAGTGAAGTATCCCAAGAATGGAAAAACAAGCATCACATGTACTCACCAGAAAATTGGTTTCCCTGATCATCACCTAAATACAAATCTGGGAATGACACCAATTGCATATCAGACTGAAGTGGGGGGTGGGGGAGGGGATGGGGGTATGCCTACACAATGAGTGCATTGCGTACCGTTTGGGGAGCGGTAACACTTGAAGGTGCTGACTCGGGAAGAGGGTGTGGGGAAGGGAGGGATATATACCTCATGATGGGTGCAATGTGCACGACCTGGGGAACAGACACGCCTGGAGCTCTGACTTGGGGGGAAAGGCGGTACAGGAGCAACGTATGTAACCTGCAATTCTGTATCCCCCATAACAAGATGAAATAAAAAAAAAAAAAAAAAACCTACCAGTAAATGTCTTTTCTTGTGAAATGAACTTTTTTAAAAAAACATAATTACCTAGATAATTAGCTACCCATAAATCCAAACTTTTTTCACATTATAATACAAGAAATTTAGCACCAAATTGTTATAAGCCTTCTCTAATAACATATATAGTTGGTAGAAAGCATAAGAGTCTTAATTTTCTGAATGCATAAGCTTTTTGGCCAATGCTAGTTTTCACATTTATTAGCTGTATGTCATCATGTTTGCTATGCAATCTCCCTAAACCTCATTTTTTTCTGTACTTTATATTCTCCAGTTTCTTCTCTCCTTCAGGGATTATTAGCACATAAGGGTGCAGAAAACATGGTTAATCACCTTAGACTCATTTATTTCCAATTTTTTTATTTTTAAAATATGAAAATTCAATATAGCTTTTTAAAAATTATTTCATGTTGATTGTTTTAAATAATAGAAAGTGTTTACTTACAGTTATTACAGCATTTTTAATAAGCAAGGGAATAATTACCCAGTATAACCAAGCAAACATAAAGAAAACCAAGCAATATTAATCTCAGTATTTTTTTTTATTATTTTATTTCAAAACATTAAGGAGGTACAAAGTTTTTGTTACATGGATACATTGTATAATGCTGAAGTCAGGGATTTTGGTGTGCTCATCACTAGAATAGTGTTCATTGTACACTCATCTCCCCACTTCTTGCTTTCCTATGTCTTTTATAACTGTTGGTGTCCTTGTGTACCTATTGTTTAGCTCCCACTTATTAGTGAGAACATGTGGTGTTTACTTTTCCATTCCTGGGATACTTTACTTAGGATAATGGTCTCCAGTTCATCTGAGTTGCTGCAAAAGGTATTATTTCATTTCTTTTTATGCCTGAGTTATACTCCATGGTATACATATACACCACATTTTCTTTATCCAGTCATCAATTGATGGGCACTTAGGTTGATTCCGTATCCTCGCAATTGTGAATTGTGCTGCAATAAACATTGGTGTGCAGTAATCTTTTCGATAAAATGACTTCTTTTACTTTGGGTAGATACCTAGGAGTGGGTTTTCTGGATTGAATAGTAGTTCTACTTTTATTTCTTTGAGGAATCCCCATATTGTTTTCCATAGAGGTTGTACTAATTTGGAGTCCCATCAACTGTGTAAAAGTGCTCCTTTTTTACCACATTAATGTCAACATCTATTGTTTTTGACATTTTAATAATGGCCATATTGACAGAGGTAAGGTGGTATCTCATTGTGGCTTTAATTTGCACTTCTCTGATGATTAGTAATGTTGAACATTTTTCCACATGTTTTTTGGCCATTTGTCTTCTTTTCAAAAACTTCTGTTTATGTCTTTTGCCCACTTATTGAAGGGGTTGTTTGTTTTTTTCTTGATGAATTGTTTGAGTTCTTTGTAGATTATTATATTAGTCCTTTGTCAGATGTATAGTTTGCAAATATTTTCTCCCACTCTGTATGTTGTCTGTTTACTCTGTTGATTATTTCCTCTCCTGTGCAGAAAATTTCTAATTTAATTAAGTCCTATTCATTTAGTTTTGTTGATGTTGCTGTATTTGCCCTTTTGGTCTTAGTCATAAATTCTTTGCCTAGGCTAATGCATAGAATAGTTTTTTTCCAAGTTTTCTTCTAGAATTTTTATGATTTTATTCCTTACATTTAAGGCTTTATTCCATTTTGAATTAATTTTTCTCTGTGAGAAACAGGGGTACTGTTTCATTCTTCTGCATGTGGCTATCCAATTTCCCAGCACCATTTATTGAACATGGTGTCCTTTTCCCAGTGTATGTTTTTGTCTGCTTTGTCAAAGATCAGTTGGTCATAGCTATATGGTTTTATTTCTGTTCCATTGGTCTATGTCTCTACTTTTATGCCAGAACTATGCTGTTTTGGTTACTGTAGCCTTGTAGTATAATTTGAAGTCAGGTAATATGCCTCCAGATTTGTTCTTTTTACTTAAGATTGCTTTGGCTATTCAGGCTCTTTTTTAGTTCCAAATGAATCTGAGGATTATTTTTTTTTTCTAGATCTGTGAACTATGATGTTGGTATTTTGATGGGAATTACATTGAACCTGTAAATCACTTTGGGCAGTATGGACATTTTAACAATGGCGATTCTACCAATCCATGAATATGGAATGTTTTTCCATTTGTTTGTGTCATTTATGATTTCTTTCATCAGTATTTTGTAGTTCTTCTTGTAGAAATCTTTCACCTCCTTGGTTAAGTATATTCCTAGGTATTTTATTTTCTTTGCAGCTATTGTAAATGGTATTGAGCCATCCCAGGGATGCAAGGATGGTTCAAGATATACAAATCAATAAATGTGATTCACCATATAAACAGAAGCAAAAACATAGACCATATGATCATCTCAATATGATCATCTCAATAGATACAGAAACAAAAACATTTGATAAAATCTCACACCCTTTCATGATAACCCCCTCCAAAAAACTAGGCATAAAAGAAATATACCTAAAAATTATAAAAGCCACATGTGACAAACCCACAGCCAACATCATACTGAATGAGCAAAAGTTGAAAGCATTTCCCCTAAGAAATGAAACAAGAACAGGATGCGCACCATCACCACTTCTCTTCAACGTAGTGCTGGAAGTCCTACACAGAGCAATCAGGCAAGAGAAGAAAATAAAAGGCATCCGAATTGGGAAAGAAGAGGTCACACTATCCCTGTTTGCTAATGATATGATCTTGTATCTAGGAAACCCAAAAGACTCCACCAAAAGACTCCTAGAATTGATAAATAAATTCAGCAAAGTCTCAAGTTACAAAATCATTGTAGCATTTGATTGGTAACATTTCTATATACTAATAACTGTCAAGCTGAGAGTCACCTCAAAGACTCAAAGTCAGTATATTTTTATTATTTCTACTCTGAAATAATTTTTTAATCATATTTTAAAAAATATTTTAATTGCACAACTAATATATCTATATCATAAAAATTCAAACAATAAAAAATGTCCATTCTGAATGTAATGGCAAAGATTCTACAATTTTACTGTTCATTTTGATGTCGGCTGAGGTTTTTGTTGTGTACCCTTCAGCAAGATAAAAAATTTTCCCTAGCCAATCTTTAGTAAATATTTTTATTTTGAAAAATGTAAGTTTAATTCTATCAATTTTTTAGAAATGTTTTTCTTCTTTTGTTTATGTCTTATTAATTACATTAACTTTTTTGATGTTCAACAATTGTTGCATTTCTGGGTTTAAAACCCACAGGTCATGGTATATCCTTCTTTCAGTATACACAGTACAGCTAGATTGAATATGCTCATGTTTTATCATATTTCAATTAGAATATTCTATGTTTCCTACAGAGATTAGCTTCTAGCGTTTGCTTTTGTGTCATCCTTGGAACCACATTTATGCTGGTCTAAATGAACTGGAGACATTTTCACTTTTTTCTCGCTCTGAAACAGTTTATACAAATGCAAAACATTGATAGGTAGAACTCAGTGTTGAACACCTCAGACATTCTATTTTAGGGGAAGATACGATAACATTTTCACTTTCTTCCATGTTATTTCTCAGAGTTTCCACTTTTTCTGAGCCAAGTTTTATGAAGAATTTTTAAAAATTATCTTTCTCATTTAGTCTTTTAAATGTATTGGCACAAAACCCCATATCACATATGTTATAATTAAAAATAAATAAAAACAAAAAAATCTGTTCTATATGCATTTATGCTCTTCTCAATCCTAATAATGTATATTTCTGCTCTTTCCTTTTTTCTTGACTAGCCTTGCCAACTAATTTATTTAAATGTATTATTTAACACCGACTTTTGGATTTTTTTGTCAACACTAATAAATTATTCTTTCTGATTCATTGCTTTCTGACTTCATATTCTTTAGTGCTTTTATTTTAATATTATTGTCTTTCTCTCATAGATATTTTTCTTATCTATTGAGTGAGAAATTGTTCAATTATTTAAAAACTTTCTTGAATTTTCACAAAATGTATTGATATTCCAACTTTCCCACTGATTACCTTTTTTTCCCTATGTTTATTGGCTTTGATACGAAGGGCAGTCATAGAAATTTATTTCCAAATATTTTTTCCTAGTACTTTGATTTAATCTTTACCACAAATGTTATTTAGAAGATAATTTCTAATTATGTTACTTGTTGCAAGTCAGTGTGACTTTTGTGAATTTGCATTTTGGAAATTGTAGAAATTTTCTTGTGGTTTACCAAGTGTCACTTTTAGTGAATCATTCAAGTGAATTTGAAAACAATGTTTACTTTATTTTATATTTAAGGAATATGATATAAATAAATATGTATCTGTGTATTGTCATCTCTTCTTCTAACTCTCTATTTTTATTTCTATATATCTGCATTGTAACTTAACTTTTGTTTCATTATCTATTGATTTCTAGAAACTATTCTGAAATCTTCCACTATCATTTTAAATTTTAAACTCTCCTCTTGTTTCATTCAGTTTTTGCTTTAAATATTTGAAGCTATGTTTTTAGGTGATATTTTGTTAGGTTATGTATTGATTTGTTTTACCAGATCTTTGTGAGTCAAGATGAAATACCTTACTACTTGCAAATAATCACAAATTAACATTAGGTGAACATCATTCCAGACACT
Source organism: Eulemur rufifrons (assembly GCF_041146395.1). Classification (NCBI taxonomy): domain Eukaryota; kingdom Metazoa; phylum Chordata; class Mammalia; order Primates; family Lemuridae; genus Eulemur; species Eulemur rufifrons. The sequence continues at coordinate 26,192,372 of NC_090997.1, read as the reverse complement.
CTCTATGAATAAATAAAAAAGTAGAATATAGAGGATTGGTAGATATATACATACACAGATACATAGAAACAGAGAATTAATTTTATCTGGCTGTTATATTATTCCTTTTTTACTTTAACACATTTGGCCTAGAAGTTTATTTTTCTATTTTTTAATATTCTGAAATCTGAATGACTTTTTGTTACCATTTTCCTGATGTATCTTTTTAAAAATCCTATATGGCTATTCCTACTCTGATGATGCATTTTATGTGTATCGTTATGTAGTTGATAGACAGTTATGTTTGTAGACTGCATTTTGGTCTTTTTAGATAGCTTGCGTTGCTGAGAGCACATAGTTGAGTATTTTTCCAAATCAATATGAGAATGTTTCTCTTTTAAAAGTAAAAATTAATGTTTACATGAGAATATTTACATTGTTTTGATAGCTAATGTGTTTGCATTTATTTGTACAATTTTATTTCATTTACTTTATCATGACATGTTCACTTTCCTTACCTTCCTTTCTTCTTTCTTTCATTCCTTCCTTCCTTTCCTGCCTCCCTTGCTCCCTCCCTCCCTTCCTTCTTTCCTTCCTTCTTCTTTCTTTCCTTTCTCCCAGAATTTTACCTATCTCATATTTATATATTTACATAATTCTAATTTTTATATTATTAAGGCTTATGAAATTTATAACATTCTTGTGCTACAGTTCCCATTTATAGTTCTATATTCAAATATATTTTATGTTCTCCTCTAGTCCTTTTACCATAGCTGTTTTTTTTTCTTTTTGAATTCTTTGTTTTAATTCATTTTTTACTGCCATCAATAATTTTTACTGCCATCAATAATTTTTAAACACAGTTTACAAGGCCCTTACTTATCAAGTGGAGATATATAGATATAGATATGGATAGATAGATACAGATATGGATAGACATATCTGCTGCCTTTATCAATAATTCTAAAATTCAAAAGCTTAGAAAATAAAAAGGGATGTGTGTGTGTGATTTTTAAACCAATATTATTTGTTAGCAAATTCTGACATGAACTGATGAAAGACTATTTATAGTCTATATTTATTCTCTGAGGATGGAAATTGATAAGTTTTCCTGAGCAAATATTGATGGATGTGATAAGTCATCATGGGATCTTAGCCTGCTGCCATTCTTACATAATAACAGTATAGGAATCATATAATCTTCCTATAATCCAGCAAATTCTGAACTACAAAGCACATCTCTCAAAGGTTATAGAAAAGAAATTGTGGACCTACACACAAGGGGAGACATTAAGGGGTGAAAAAGAAATTGAATTATATTTTTTATCAGAATTTTGCAGTTATTATTTTAATGTGTTTTATTACTAAATTTTGGTAGATCAAAGCCTTAAGCCACTCATTCCAATTTATTTTTCATCTTCTAAATGACTTGTATTTTTCTGCTTGAATATATAAAGACTTTTTTAATCACTGGAATTCAGTAACTACATTAGCAGTTAACTATTAGCAGTGGACTTTTTGATCCATACCTTCAATTTGTTGTCTCTATTTTGGAGAAATTTTCATCATCTGAATGTGATTCTGTATTTTTTATAATCCATTATTTTTGGTTTCTCTAATTTAGGGAGACAATAATCCTTATTTTACAACATTTTTACCTTTTTTTAATTCATCCATTGTAATTATCTCACATTTCTTCTATGTCAGAAATTTTCTGTTTGACTTTGTCTATAATAAGTATGTGTTATGATTTAAATTTACTTACTATTTTTGTAGGAGTACACTGATTAGCTCAGCAGTTTCTATTTTCACTGCTGTCTGTAACTTTATCTCTTCTATGAGATCTTTATAAAATTCATTCATGTTATTACAAGTCCTTGCCTAGAACAAATATCTACATAGGATTCTATTTTACCATTTTAGCAACTGTGTTTCTTTTAGACTGGCTTCTCGACAAGTCTTTTGCATGTTATACATTCCTTTCTCAAATTGTTTTGCTATGTATGGTTTCCATGCCATTTCTTTTCATCTTGCTCATGCTTCATGGAAAAGATTTGTCCATCCATTATATATGATTTAATAATGATGAAGTCTCAGATACACTCTTGTTTATCTTTTATAGCCTTATTTGTCTTCCTATCCAAGCTAGGGATTGAGGATGGAGTATTGTGTTCTATCTACTTTTTGGTGGCCTAAACACAAAGATAGTGGGTAGAAAAATCTTGGCATTCTTTTTGTAAAAAAAAATTATTTTTAATTATTATGGGTACATAATAGTTGTATATATTTATAGGGTACATGTGATGTTTTGATGGAGTTTCTACTCTCTGTTTTAAGATTTTTTTAAAAAGTCCACTTTCTTTTTTAGGTATTCTACTTCTGCAGGACTCCTCAGATGTCATGGTCTCTTCCCAGTTGCGAGGGAACTCTGAACTGTCGTCAGGTTTTGTCTTGTGTTTGTTGTTGTTTGAATCTTCCGAGAAACTATGGTGATAGAGGTCAGAATATCTGTTTTCAATCCCTAGTCCTTAATTCTTTAGCTGCATGATTTAGGGCAATCATTTTCACTTTTCCTTAACTCAGTTTCTTCATCTGTAAAATTAGAATAATAATAGAATGTACTCATTGTTTATAAAAAATTGAATGTGTCAATATTCTAAGAACTGAGCAAGAAATATTTATTTTATCAGCTGAGGAAATAGAAGTACTGATAACAAAGAAAGACCTCTCCATAACAAATATGAGAGAAAGAAAATTAATTTATTATTGACTAAACTCATCAATGTACAACATGCATATAGCCTGCAGGTGACTACAAAGTTAGCATGAAACTTCACACAATTTATGTAGCAAACCAAAAGAAAGAGCCATAAAACTTATCTCCTTGAGAAACAAATGCCTATTTCAGGAGACAGACTCCTATTTTAACTCTGGAGGTATGTGATTACATTTTCAGAGGTGATGAGGTCCCTGACTTTGGAAATATCTCTGCATTATAAAATGGGAGACTGTATTTATATAGGACCTTGGAGAGATTTGCCTTCTTAATTTACATTCTAGAAGGTTAAAGTTAGGATTTAGGACCATTATTTTCAAGGAAACCCTTACAGTCACTAATATTATAATTATTACCACACAACCCTCAGTATGTTTCTTTCCAAATAGTGCTTAAATGATAATAATAGGCTTATTCTATACTTCTGTACTGCTTCTGGGAGAAGGGGATAGGATCAGAATTCAAGCTAACCCATATCACAGATTATAGTTGAGATTTTTTCATCGTTCCTAGTTTGTTGATGAATTGTTTGCTCATTATTGAAATTCTTGTTGCTTTCTTGCTTTTTTATTTTTGGCATTAGAAAAAGGGAAGTTTCATGATCTATCTTCACTGTGCCATTTTACCTAGAAATGCATATTTAACATTTTTAAGTATCTTTTGTATTCAGACTTACTATCCATACCTCTTTTCAAATAAGAAAAAAAATAACCCTTAGATTCATATTTAAAAGAGCGTATAATGGGTAGAATAGTCTGTTCAAGAGAGATCAAATAAAGAGATTTTACTGAGCATAGATGCTGACATTTATATGTAAACAATTGTTTTAAAGAAAACTGCGGCTGAAAATACTTTGTTGTACCTGGCAGCAAATGCCCTTCCCTGCCTTCATGGCTGTGTGCTGACATTCTGGTATTATTAAAAATGACCAGGGCTGGGGCCTCCCTGTTGAAGGCCGTGAGCTGATCAGCCCACATTAACACAGAAGGTAATTGAGTGTCTAGTGTTCTGTAGTCAGCCACCTACAACTTCTTGCACAAACACATTTCTCACAGTGGTGCCATCTCTAATGAAATTTAGGAGGGATAAAAGTCTCCAAATTAGCAATGCGTCACTTAAAACTTCCTACCTACTCTTTTTATAGCTTCCCTCCAGAAGCTCATCTTGCTTTCTGTAATCATCCACAGAACGAAATCACTTGCTCCTTGTTAAGCTTTTATCTCCACGAAGTGAAGGTGACAATGAAACACTTTTCTGTAAGACTTCCTTGGCAGCTGTCCCACAATGCCTGCTGGCCTGTTTTGATCCCATTCCATATGTCCACAATTTAAGTGGCAATACGACTCTCTCAATTGTATCATACAGCACTGCAGGGCACAAGCCTGTGTTACCTGCTTTTGGAAATAATCTTTTCAGCCTATTTCAATTTTCACATTAAAGAACTGGCTGCCTGAAACTTGATGATTACAGGCTTGTAAGGACAGGATCAAACAGAAGAAGGTGCTAGCAGGAAGTCAAATGTGAGCGTATTATTCTGCATGCATAATAGGCTCTTTGTTCTTTTTTTAATAAATTTGAATCCATTGGTAGTATTATTGACTCAGATATAGCCCTGCAGTTAGCTATTCTTACAAACTTATTCTAATGAAATGCCTAAATGTAAGATCTTGCAGAGAAGTAATTTCTAAGGTGTATTAACAAATATTTATTGATTGCTGGGAAGTTTAAAGAATTAATAATATATAAATAGATTTCAATCTAGAAAACTTCCCATTTAATGAATCATGAAGGAAAAATTAAAGTAATCAATTATTTGTCTCTTAAGACTCTGAGTATTGATTTTCTCCCAGGAAGAATTTTCATTTTCTTTAAATGAAATTAATCTTAATGAACAAACGTTGTTGTCTTTTTGCTTAATCTGTCAAGCATGTTTATTTTGATTTTATCTGAAATTTTCTAGAATTATTGTTTGTTAATTTAGTAATTATTTGGTGATGAAATAATTTTTTTCCTGTCAGTACATTTATAAATGAGGAAGTAAAGATTCATTACTATTGGTAAAGATTGATTTTTCTGTTCATTGAAAAATAATTTACTTGAAAGCGAGTTTATTCTTAGTCACCAGTAGGTTAATGAATATAAATTTTGACACTCAATGCTGGCAAATTGAAAGATTTGTTAGTCTACCTTTAAATCAACAGCTTTACAGTGGATTTCCTTGTTTACACTTTGAATATATTTCAGTGTGCTAGTGATCCAAGAATGAAATTACACAATTAATGATTATATATTTTTTCTTGATCACAGCAGCAATCCATTTTAAATTTAGTCATAAAGATATTTTAGTTCATTTTTATTGTTAATTCTTTTTCCTGGTTGATATCTAATTGCATTTAAAAAATTGCCTTAACTTCAAACTTAATCTAAATGATAATAGCATACAGCTCAAAATCTCCTTACAAACAAATTTTAATACCTTTTTCGGACTCATGGCTATGACAAAACTGACTATTCCCAGATACCAATTTCAATATGAGATGTGCATCCTATTAATGCTCACAACTTATATCAGGTTGAATTTTCTGAGTAGAGACCCGTCTTACTCTGTGTTGCTGTAACAAAATACCACAGGCTACGTAATTTATAAATAACAGAAATTTATTTCTCACAGTTCTGGAGGTTAGGAAGTCCAATATTAAGGTGCCAGCACGTGGTGAGGGCCTTCTCGCTGTGTCCTCACCCAGCAGAAGAGCAGAAGAGAGCTAACCTACTCCTGCAAACCCTTTTTATAATAGCATTAATCCATTCCTGAGGACGGAACCCTCATGACCAAACACCTCCCAAAGGGCCCTACATCCCAGTACCATTGTATTGAGGATTAGGTTTCCAATACCTGAATTTTGGAGAACACATTCATACCATACCAAAACCATTTAACTCAGCTTTTGACAACTGGTAGGAATTCAGTAAGCTCTGGTTAAGATATTGACTTGAACAGTTGTGACAAGGTTGCCAAAGAGACACCAAGCATAAATTCATTGAATGGCTTTTTAAAAAGCCATAACTAAGTAAGTGTGTACTATTTTATTAATAACAATGCAATTTTTGCCTATCACTTTCTTACACTCAGTTATCTTACCTTTAAGAGTTTTTCATTGCATACTTATCCTCGTATCCAACAAATGATATGAGAGCTTTCCCTAAAAACTTTTGATTGGTCTGTTCTAAATTCATCAGTGTACCATCTTGTTTTATGATATATCGGAGTATTAAGATGAAAGGCTTAAATATGACTTTCACTGATATATTTTACCAGAGCTTTTCATTACTTTTTAATTATTTGCCCAAAATTTATTGTATCTTTACTATATAATGGATTGGGAATAAAGCAATCTATCAAATCTCATAAAGTTCACTTTCTATCCCTATGTTTTCTTAAACCAACAAAATACAGTAAATAGTAAAATACAGAATATATGAATAAAATAGAGAATGGAAGAAAACAACTAAAATTTACCTCTGTATTGATATATTAAATTATTACAGAAATCATAAAATAGTAATAATAATGGCTGCCATTTATTGACTCTTAGGCAAATTATATAAATTTACTGTATATATGATAAACTGAATCTGTGTATTACTATTGCCATTTAACAGGTAAGAAATATGAGACCCAGAGAAAAGCGTATTTGGGACTCTTGAATATTGAGAACTATAATGACAAAATGAATGGACTAGTACAAAAATAAATATTCAATATAAAATTTCAATTCCTTAGCCTGACATTCAAATTCTTTCATAATCTGCCTTTTTATTATATTTGTTATTAATTATCTTCTTGATATCTCATACTATGATCATTTTCTCCATCAACCTGAACTAGTTTGGTTAATACACCTTGTATGCCTGTATGAAAACATCACATGTAACCCTATAAATATATGTGCCCATAATAATTAAAAACAAAAAATTTTTAAAAACTCAAAATCTGAGCTAGTGGGAGATGATGGAAGAGACACTAATTTGGAAGAGGATCTAGAGTCCATTTTCCATGTGGCCTTGAGACAAGTTGCTAGTTCTCTCAATACTCCTTTGTAAAATGAAAAAATTGGACCATTCTCTGAGGCTATTAACAAATCTCATCTACAAATTTTTTGTCTTCTTGTTTTTATGCTTGCTTTTGTTTTTCTCTTAGTCTTAGTCTCTTAGGTGGAACTATCTTCTACTTAAATCCTACTTAATACTTAAAGTATAACTCAACTTTTCAAACTTCCAAATCACTATAGCATAACGTAACTGCTTTGATTTGTAGTGGCGTGAACTTGTATGTTCTGTTTTCAGTTCAAGTTCCCCTCATTGTGTGGTGACCTGTGGCAGAGGAAAAATAGTGGAGTGAGAAGCCAAAATGAAGTCAATGCTTCTGTGTTTGAAGTGGGAAATGAAGCATACACTGTCAGATGAAAAAGTATGCATAAAGTAGCAGTAAAAGCAAGTCACAATTGTGGAAGGGCAGGCAGGGAATAATGAGATATGATTTTGGAGAGTTTAAAGGACAGGATGGTGTTTGTGAAGGAGAGTATATTGTTGCAGGCCAGGTTCAGGCCTAGTATGGGATTCCACCAGTTCTTAGATTATTCTTGATTCTCTGTAGTCCTCAATAGAAGAATATAACTGAAGGTTAATACTGGTGAGGAAGCTCGTGTTACAGATAATTTAACTTGTTCATTCTCAATTCCCTGAAGGTCATAGTTTCTAAGAAGCTTTTGAAAATTCTCAATTTTTTTTTATTAAATGCTATTTTCTTATGTTTTTCAGTCTTGTAGAAATTTTTACTACTTTTTTAAAGGTTTTTAAAAAACTTTTCATATTGAAATAATTTTAAACTTACGGAGGAACTTCAAAGATTTTGCAGAGGCCATACACCCCTCATCTAGACACCACTGCCAGTGTTAACATCTCAAATAACTGTAATAAAATTATTAGCCAGAGAAGTTCATATTGGTACAATCACTCTAAGTAAACTATAGCCCTTTTGCAGAGTTTACCAGTCTTTCCACCAATGTCATTTTTCTGTTCAATAGTCTGATACAGGGTCCCACATGGCCTTTAGCTGTCATGTTTCTTCAGTCACCTCTAACCTTTGTAAGTTCTTCAGTCTTTCTCTGCATTTCATGCTTTTAAAGAGAACTGGTCAATTATTTTGTAGGTTTATAGGGTGTTCATCAGTTTGGGTTTGCCTAATGTCTTCTCACGATTTGATTAAGGTTATGCATTTTTGACATGAATACTATAGAAACATTATGCCTTTCTCAGTGTGTTATACCAAGGGTACATGATGTTTCTGTGGTGGAGAAAAAGGGTGTGACACGTCCCCTATATTTGGTCTCCAAGGGCTTTACATTTTCCTGTCAGCCTGAACTCAGCCTTTCTCAATATGTTAGCTTTTTTTTTTTTTTAAATCAATGTACAGATGAGCCATGCTTGCATTTCAACTCTGTCTGTAGATGTCTGTCTCTCTGAAGATTTTGGGTTAGTTGCTTTACAATTTCACCTCTCTGGAAATTTCTAAAAACATTACAAACTAGCATTTTACTCAGTTTATTTCTTGAAGTAAGAGTGAGATTAATGATCTTTCCAGCTCTCTACGGCTCTAAGCAAAACTCAGAAGTCTTCACTGTTGTTTAAATCCAGTATTTCTCCTATACTCTGAAGGTCATTTCTAACAACCACCTCTGGGACATCCCTTTAGTCATACTTTCTTTTATTTGCAATTCTACTCTCTCTGTCTTTATAGGCTCTTCTCCTACCATTTAAAAATATTCCTAGAGTTCTCTTTGCCTAAAAACAAATTGAGAACTATCTGCTTTCTTCTCCTGATATCATTCAATCTCTGATTTCATGCTCAATTACTAACATTTGGTTTCTATCCTACCCACAACTTTATGGTTACTAATATCTAGTTCATTTATATTTGTTTTCCAAATGTCTTAAAATATTCTTATTTCTAGATTTCCAAACACAGCACCTAACAGGTCCTCCTCTTTTTTTGATTATTTTTCTTTCTGCCTTACTGAAGACTTTTTTCTTTATTTTGCTACATTTTTTTCCTCTCAGTACATTCTTATTCCTGTAGGTTTAATTTTCAACACTATTTTTTGCATGTTGGATTCTGAAGAAATCAAAGTTTGAAACTGAGATATGCTTTTAAGAATTTATTGGGAAAGGATCCTGAGATCAATACTTGTGGAGGAAGAGCAAGTTTGGATAGAGTGAGAAATTGGGCTATACATAGATTGCACAAAGACTGAAGCATTCTGGAGCTCTGGAGCAAGGATAGTTGTTGGAATTGCCTCCCAATGATGAGAGAGGGACCTGGCCTTTAGCACCATCCCTAATCTTCCCTTACCCCATCAAAATTTACTCCAAAAATTTCCTCCAAAAACCTGCAGCCTAGGCTAATTCATTAACCCGTCATTTTATTTAATATGCTCCACAGAAGAAAGTATAGCCTTGGTATGGCAGTTCTCTTTAGCCAAGCGTAATCTGTGACTGAGATCATCTATCTTTGGTCACTAAGTTGTCAATACTCTCAGAAGTTGGAAGAATGAATGCTTCATTCTTAAAATGAAAGGAATTTGGGTGAATACCCCAGTGTCAATTTAAGTGGATGTCATTAAATTGACATATCAAAGATTTACCCCTCAACTGATTTTCAGTTCTATATTTTCTACATGTTACTTGGGAAAACTATAAAAGGTATAACATGTACATAATGAACATATTAAAAGTAGAGGAGAGAAAGGAACATAAGAAACATTTGAAACAATTTTTAATGACTGAAAATTTCCCCAAAATAATGTCAGGCACCAAACTACAGATAAAGGGAGCTTGTAGAACACCAAGCAGGACAAATGCCAGAAAAACTACACCTAGGCATATCATTTTCAAGCCATAGAAAATCAAAGATAAAGAAAAAATCTTACCTACAGAGGATTAAAAATAAGAATTGCATTCGACTTCTCCTCAAAACTCATGAAGCAAGAAGAGAGTGAAATATTGAAAGTGTTGAGGGAAAAAAAACACAGTAACCCAAAGTTATGTATCTGACAAAATTATCTTTCAAAAGTGAAGAAAACATAATAATTTCTCAGAGGGACAAATAATGAAGAAATTTGTTGCCAATAGACCTGCTTGCAAGAAATGTTAAAAGTTCTTTACAGAGAAGGAAAATGACATAGCTCAGAAACTCAGCTCTATAAAGAAAGGAAGAGCATTGAAGAAAGAATAAGTGAATGTAAAATAAAAACTTCTATTTTTCTTGTTTTTAATTTATCCAACATATAATCATTTGTTTGAAATAATAGCAACAATGTATATAATTGTGTATTCCTATCTCTATATATATGATTATGGATGCTTATGTATGCTTATAAGTGAAATTAATGATAACAATAATACAAGAGATGAGGGAGAAAAAAGGATTATTTTATCCTTATAAGGTATTCATATTGCCTGTGAAGTGGTATAGTGTTATTTAAAAGTGAACTTGATTTAGTTGTAAATGTATACTGCAAACTCTAGAGCAAATAAAAAAGTTAAAAGGAAATAAATACAACTGATATACTAAGAAAGAGAGAAAAATGAATCATATAAAGTACTCAGTTGAAACCAGAAAATCCAGAAAAGGAATGAAAGACAAAAATTAAAACAAAGAGCAGGGCAACAAATAGAAAATAGTAACAAATATGGTAGATATAAATCTAACTACATCAGTAATCACTTTGAGTGTCAATAGTCTAAATGCACCATTAAGACAGGAATTGTCAGAGTGAATTAAAAAAGGTTTCATATACATAAATGAAATGGCATTTAATATATTAGCATTATCATTATTTTCTTGGAAGGAAATCTATATAAATATGTAGAACAAACCATATAGTTAGCTTCTCCCTGAAAAACACAGCTACTCTAAGAGTGTTCAGTGTGTACAATGGTGCTGGAAAAACAAGTTGTTTGTTACCAAAGTGTCGCAACATAATCCAATTTTCTGTAACAAAGCAAGCCATTTGTTTTTAAGCAAATATCAAATCAACTCAATGTAGAATTTTCCATTAAGGACATAAAGATTTAAAAGTTAGGATAAATTATTCTATGTCAACATAGAATTGCAACATTTTTACCTAACTCATTTATAAAAGGATTCTTAGAATATACCTAATGATAAAATATGACTAGAAAAGAGAAGAATTCATTACTTGAGGAAAAGAAACAGTGTCAATATGGAGATATATATTGAAATCCTTATGTATTTTAAATTTGTTTTCTGTATTTTTACCTTATTAACTTTTGAGCTTTTTTCCTCATTTCTTTCACTTAACAAAACATTTTGAGAGCCTAGAACTTGGTAGTGATGCTGGAAAAGAGATATAAAGCCATGGTGTATTTTATATTATTGCTGTGTAATAAATTATCTCAAAACTTAGGAGCTTAATATTTATCGTCTTCTTGTTTCTGTGCATCAGGAGTCTAGGCATGGCTGAGTGCCTTTGTCACAGGTCTTCCATATGGTTGCAGTCAAGCTGTGGGCTGGGGCTTTGGTTTCTTCTTCAGGAAAGACCTAGTTCTAGGCTGACTATGTGGTTGTCATCAGGTCTTAGTCTCTGGCCTCATGGGTTTCCCTGGCAACTGGATTCCCCTAGCACAAGTGATCCAAGGATGGTAAATAAGAGTACAATACACCTGAACAGAGGCCACAGTCTTCTTGGAACCTTTAGAATGAAGTGACATTCTATATAACTTTTGCTGTATTCTGTTTATTAGAAGCAAATCACTAAATCTAGCCCCACAATAAGGGCAAGAGTATGAATATCAGGAGGTGGAGATTATTCACAGCCATTTGGGAGGCTGCCTACCTTTAAGGGGCTTGTCCAGTAGATATGTTTAACTTTGAATACCTTAGTTCTTATCATGCACAAAACATAATGCTTATTCAATGAATAAATCAGTGAACAAATAGATATTTCATAATACAGTATTTTTTATGGTAAGCATCACATATATCTTAAGAGATTTAGCTATACACGGAGTTAATTATGATATTTCCATTTCCAAGTCTTGCATGGGCTTACAAAAGTCACACCAGACTAGCTACATATGAAAGAAAAGAGGAGTGCTACACAGACAGTGCTTTAAGCACAATTTTGTCTTCTTTCGTTTATGTTGAAACCTCCCATTCTATTTTACTATGGTTGGATGATTTAGGGAAATATCAATTTGTCTTTATACTCCTGATATTTTCCCCCCTCCCATTGAGGACAATAATCACTCAAGTTTTAGTTTATTATCTTGGTATTTTGGGAATTAGAGAGGATATAACAAAAATTTTGTGTTTTGAGATTTTTACTCGAATGTTATAACTACTTTTTCATGTAGCTATAGCAATTGAAATTTTCAAGGTGGCATAGTAATCCAACAATTTCAGATGTTAGATTTAATTAAAATTTCTCCTACTGCTGGACATTTTAGGGTGTGGGATTTATTTTGGAAGAAATGACTGACATGTAAGAAAAGGTAAGTGTCTGCATGGTGGGGAGATATTAATCCTAAAAAGTTTTTGAGAACCATTCAAATATCATATGTTTCTGTAGGTGGGTGTTCTTTCACTCAAATGATTTTTCTATTAGGTTGGTGCAAAAGTAACTGCAGTTTTGGACCATGAATTTTAAATCATTATAACTGGGCTCAAAAACATCTTTATTAATCAAAATAAGAACCATTACAATCAACACATTTTTGCTGATGAGAAATAAGTTTGTTTATTCCTGTAGCATAAAAATCTGTGGTTCAGGATTTGACGAACTCTTGGAGAGCATTTTCTGTATCCTGCTCGTTGTGGAAGTGTTTTCCCTGCAAAAAGTTGTTGAGATGCTTGAGAAAGTGCTGGTCAGTTGCCGAGAAGTCAGGTGAATATAGTGGATGAGGCCAAACTTCGTAGTCCAATTTTTTTAACTTTTGAAGCGTTGGTTGTGTGACGTGTGGCCGGGCGTTGTAGTGGAGAATTGGGCCCTTTTTGTTGATCAATGCTGGCTGCAGGCGTTGCAGTTTTCTGTGCATCTCATTGATTTGCTGAGCATACTTCTCACATGGAATGGTTTTGCCAGAATTCAGAAAGCTGTGGTGGATCAGACCGGCAGTACATCACCAAATAGTGACCATGACCTTTTTTTGGTGCAAGTTTGGCTTTGGGAAACACTTTGGAGCTTCTTTTTGGTCCAACCACTGAGCTGGTCGTTGCTAGTTGTCATATAAAATCCACTTTTTGTGGTACATCACAATCCCCTCAAGAAATGGTTCCTTGTTGTTGCATACAATAAGAGAAGATGACACCTCAAAACAACAATTATTTTGATTTTCAGTCAGCTCATGAGGCACCCACTTATGGAGCTTTTTCACCTTTCCAATTTGCTTCAAATGCTGCATGACCATAGAATGGTTGATATCGAGTTCTTCAGCAACTTCTCGTGTAGTTATAAGAGGATCAGCTTCGATGATTGCTCTCAACTGGTCGTTGTCAACTTCTGATGGCTGGCCACTGTGCTCCTCATCCTCAAGGCTCTCATCTCCTTGGCAAAACTTCTTGAACCACTACTGCACTATATGTTCATTAGTAGTTCAGTTCCTGGGCCAAACGCTTTGTTGATGTTGTGAGTTGTCTCTGCTGCTTTAGCACCCATTTTGAACTTGAATGAGAAAATCGCTGGAATTTGCTTTTTGTCTAACATCATTTCCATAGTCTAAAATAAATATAAATTAAAAGCAAGTAATAAGTCATTAGCAAAAAAAACGTAAAAGGGGAAATGTGCATTAAAATGATGTATAACTAACCACAATTATTACTTTTGCACCAACCTAATATGATTATGCAGATTTAACATTCCTGATGCATTTCTTCAGTCAACTCAAAGGGTATAAATTAAAAAGATAAGGTATTAAATCTCAAGCAAAAAAAAAAAAAGAAGAAAATACTGTAGGTTCCCTCTTGATAGGAAATCTAAGTTTGGATTAAGCTTTCCAGTGAGAGGATAGAAAAATAATTGTTTATCATAGGGAATACTGATACATAGCAAAGACAAAAATGTGAACATAGAGCTCCACAATATATACCAGACAAAGCTATTTAAACTCGATTAAGCATAAAAGAAGCACTTCTCTAAGGAAGAGATGGTTTTAGCTTTTATGAGACTTGCTCTGACCCAGGACTATAATGGAGGTTCTGTTTTGCATGTATACATGTAATGAAGGGAGTAATGAATATTATGAATTCTTTTGACTTTTTTCCAGTTGTTAATAATGTCAATGGCTAATTCAAAATATTAACATAAATGCCATTTAATAAAATTAAAATTATAAATTTGTTTTTAATAAAATTAAATCAAATTATAAAACATACAATTTATAATGCACTACACTTGCTCACTAGGTAGCCCCCAAGAACCACACACATAGCCTTTTCTCTTTGTGTTCCCAGCCCAAAGAAAATACTGGACATATACCAAGAATCAGATATTTAGTGTAATCCTGGAGTGACACTGGCCATCACAGAAGATCTAAAGATGTGTAAATCGTAATAGTCACACCTGCCATGTATGAGATCGTTCTGATTACAGATAGTGGGCTCTGAGGTTTAGAGAATTTACAGCATTTAATGATGGAAAAGCTGAGCCTCAAATAGATAAAGTAATTCAACGGAGTTACACAGTAAGTTTAGGAACAGGGATTCAAATGTAGGTCTGTCTGAGTCTAAGCCAGAGTATGTATGTCATGTTGTCCAGTATGTGGGGTCCTTGTCCCGTCTGTATTACAGTCCTGCAGATGACTAGTCTTCTCAGTTATCGCCTCTGGTTTCTATGTTGTGGAAAATTTGCTGTATGTAACTAGTTATGCTTTCCATTTATTAGGAGGCTAGGGGTAGAGCAGAAAATTATGCCATTATAATATACACATAAATCAAACAGATAAATTCAGAGTAAATAATAGCGACTAGATAGCAGGACTATAATAAATTACTTACTTAACCTTGTACCAGAGCTTTTGTGTTTAGAAATTACTTTCCTTCACTTAGATTTGATTAAACCAAATTAGATCTAAACTCATTTAGAATTGTATATTTAATCTCCTCCTGAAAAGTAGATAGTCATGTGGGTAGATAGGCCTTGACAAAGGGTCAAGAACTAAGCTTCAAGGTACCTAGTCCAAACATTAAATTTCATTAATATCTACATAAAAGTGTGGTCCCTGTTTCTGAATCTCAAATAATAAATAAAATATGAATAGGAAAAAACTATAGAAGGGCATTTTAACACAAAGCCATTTGTAGTATCAGGATTTGAAATTTACTTTCATTTTGAAGTATTTGTTTTGCAAAACATAGTCCTACCACAGAAGTCCTAGCACTGTGATTATTACTATTATACTACAAAAAAGGATTCTGAGACTAACACGGAGATCTGTGTGCACAGAACTAATGCAGATGTTTCCATTAGTTCTTTAAAGAAAATATGTTGATCTTTTCTTTAAAAATTTGTGAAAAAAGTTAAAAAAAATTATGTCTGCTTCAATATAAAATGTAAAGATCCCTACTTCTTTACATCATATGTAGCTGAATTACTTATGTAAGTTGATAGACTTTCAGTTAACTACTTACAGTTGGCTCAATTAATTTGATTTCTATCAGGAAACATTTAATTAAAACATGATTATAACCTTTGCAACACTATTACAAATATACTGAGGCAGTCTTAAAAGTCGATTTCTTGAATTATTCCTTCGATCATAAAGTAGGAATTCATTTCAAACATTTTAGCCCAAATGCAGATTATCTAACTTTAAACTCCCTCTTCGCAAGGTATCCACATGAGAATATTGTCCTACGTTGTGCTGCACACCTTTTCTACTATATTTATTGTCCTCTATGTTAAAGATAGGGAAGAGATGAGGTTCTTTCATGTCATCTTTTCAAATCCCTTCTTCAAGGAAAATAAGGGAGACATAGAGTCAGGTTCAAGGAAGATAGTGGAGACACAGTCATGCCTATATTGTTTCCTATGAACTAGAAGGCACATTTTTTTTACAGCTACAAGAATTTCTTTTTCCTAAAACTCCACATCTCTGAGACCATACTGAAGTCTAATTTTGGGGTTACAAAAGTGAATCTATGATCTATTCGGCAGTGTTGCCCAAAGCCAATAAACCTTAAAATCTTTGCCTATGTGATTCTACCTTCTAAATGTTCAGCAGTCCCCTATTGATAAGATATTGAAAAGAGAGTAATGAAGATTAACTTCATAATAGTGATCTGGAGACTAGCAGATGTAGGAAGAAGAGGTTTTTTAAAAAAAAATTTTGTTTTCATACACAACATACACACATTTTTCTGTTTACTAGGCAGAAGAGAGAAATAGTCTTAAATAATTATCAGGGTTTTACTTCCTCCATTGCCTTTGTCCAATCCTAGCAGCCACGGGCTGATTAGAATGTTAACAAGCATGGCTAGAGGCATTAAAAATCAGCCTGGACGTCTGTTAATAACTTGTTTCTACTCTCAAGCACTTCTAGAATCTATTTTCAGTAAAGAATTATTCAAAATGTATCTTCATCCTTTATTTATTTGTATGAATGGATAGGAATATGGTTCAAAGAACTCCTACTGAAGCACAGGATATGTTTCTGGGGACCTTGAAATGTCTGTAGCTTTAGCTTAGATTCATTCCAGCCATTCTGAAAAAGAGTCAGCTTCTTAAATGAAAGAAAATAAAACAATAATAGCTGCTTATGTTTATCCAGTAACACTTCTAACCAAGGAAGAGAGACTCTGAAATGATGATTAGCTTACTAAAAGTGATGTTGAACAATAATTCAGCTTCACATGCTAGAGACAGACTCCTTTTGTTCAAGTTCCAGCTTTGCCACTTATTTGGCTTTGTGCCCTTGGTGATTCATTTTATTTCTCTGTCTCAATCTCATATGAATACTTAGTGTGGATTTCCCATGTTTCAGGCTATTATTCTAAACACTTTAACTCAATTAAGTAATTTAATTCACAAAAAGATGTTAAAATGTAGGTAATATCATTATGCTGGCTTTACAGACTAGGAAACTCAGACTTTGAAGTTGTAACTTTGAGTGTCACATAGCTGTTAAATAGAATAGCAGGGATTGTGACTCAGGCAACAAGGCTAGGATCTTAATGTCTGTGATCTTAAAGTCTTTGTATACTACCTCGCAAACTCTTAGCATGGATCTTACACAAAATGTATGCCCAGTCAATCTTTTACAAGGGCAATCTTTTTAATTTTTATATTTTATTCACTTATGTAAGAATTACATTTGAAACATCATGGGGTCTCTTATACTCTACTTTGTTACAAGTTGAAACTGTTTATAAATTAACAGAATGAAAAAATATAATAAAATGTTAACAAAAAGTTACACTGAATTATGCTGTGTAAAAGAAATGGGGGGTGGTGGTACTAACCGCCCCACCCCAGCAACTACACCATGACTTTTAAAAAATATTCATGTATAAATCCCGTGACTTGAAGGAGAAAGAGTTTGTATGGTGGAAAGAAGATGGGTTTGGAGGCCCGGCGCAGTGGCTCATGCCTGTAATCCTAGCACTCTGGGAGGCCAAGGCAGGAGGATCGCTCCAGGTCAGGAGTTTGAGACCAGCCTGAGCAAGAGTGAGATCCCGTCTCTACTAAAAAAATAGAAAGAAATTATCTGGACAACTAAAAATACATAGAAAAAATTAGCTGGGCATGGTGGCACATGCCTGTAGTCCCAGCTACTTGGGAGGCTGAGGCAGAAGGATTGCTTGAGCCCAGGAGTTTGAGGTTGCTGTGAGCTAGGCTGACACCATGGCACTCTAGCCAGGGAAAAAGATCGAGACTCTGTCTCTAAAAAATAAAAAAAAAAAAGAAGATGGGTTTGGTATTAAATTCATTTAAGCTCTAATCTTAATTTACTAGTTGTGTGACCCAGTACAATTATATAACCTTATGTGAGACTTGTTTTCCTCATCTGAAAAATGGGATTAATAATATTTAACTGATAAATAAAACTGACGGATACATTAAGTAAACTAATGTTCAATATAGGAGGTAAAGAGTATAGAATTGATCCTAAAGATATCCTAAAAAGAAGAAAAATAAACACACTGACAGTACCATACATTTCAATAAAGGCAAAATGAACTTTATGATCTGTGTTAAAAAAATGTTTAATTTGTAATAGGAAAATTAAAAACAAAAAAAAAAAAAGAGAGAGAGAGAGAAGAAATTATCATATGGAAGCCCTTCCTATTACTTCTTAATTTTTTTCTAGAGTTTCTCTTGTTTTCTTTCCCATTTTGTCATTTGTTATCTTTCCAACTCTTTTATCTTCTATTGTAATTAGGACACCACAGAGTAGATAACTGTGGAGTTGATTTGATGGCAGTTCACATCGGCCTACTGACAAGTTTGCTCACCACAACACCAAGTGGTAGCAAAATGCTCTGTGCACATTAAGAGCACCCCTAGTGGTTTCCAAGAAAGATAATTTTCAGTAATAACTTTTCAAATATAGCCCAATTATGAAGATATGTTAATGGAAATTAATTTTTTTTATTTCAGCATATTACTGGGGTACAAATGTTTAGGTTATATATATTGCCTTTGCCTCACCAGAGTCAGAGCTACAAGTGTGTCCATGCCCCAGATGGTACCCACCGAACTCATTAGGTGTGAATATACCCATCCTCTCCTCCCCTCTCCCACCTGCCTGACACCCGATGAATGTTACCACTATATGTGCACATAAATGTGGATCCATTAATACCAACATTATCCCAGTTATATCTATCCTCAAATTTGTTGCACTAGAGGTAGCTTCTTTCTTTAGTTACTTTCTTGCCTACCTACCTTTGGCCAAATTGGTAATAGTTTTCAGGTGTTAAACTAAACACTAGGGGGGGCCATACAATGCCGTTAATATATTTCAAACTTAATTATGCAGAGAAAATGAAATTAATTAAAACTTTTATCTATAGTACTCAGGATCCAAAATAAAGGCACTGCTAATTTATATTAAATACTAAATGTGCACAAAATTGGACAATTGTCATGATGTCTTTTTATTGTTCCATGTTTTGCCATTTCATCCAAAAGAGAAAATCTTCTAAAGTACTATTTTGTGCTTGTGTAAATGAAATATTTCTGGGAAAGAAGCACAATACAAGAGACTATTATTTCTAATTTACATATTCGGTGAAAAAATACTCTCACCTGTAAGAGAAAAAACTTTAATGAAATGGATCCTAGGATGACTGTTACCAGGAAGTCAGATATTTGTGTATGTCCTGTTAGAGCAAAGTCATTTATGCAGAGCTGCAAAAGAAATAAAAGAACGTTGTTCACTGCCATTATTTACAGCATCTATGAAAGAGGGGAGATTGTGTAGATATAAAGCTACTTAGGGACACATTCCACGTTTTTATGAGGTAGGAAAAGAGGATATATCACTCTGTCCCTGCTCTCTATCCCTACCGTATACTCTCTATCACTAACCTTTCCCCTTCCTTTCACCTTGCACAGAAACTCTTCAGAGATGTTGTATAGACAGGTCTGACGCTTTTCCTTGCCACCAACACACAGTACCAAAGAGTACGTGAGCAGGCAACCACATTCATGTAAACTCATTTTTCTGTCACTCACAGAATGCCCCTTGACTCCCTGAGTTGAAGCTGAGACCTAATCCTTGTGAAACTTGTACAACAGCACCCATCTGTCAGTATCCCATGGTCTCCTGAGCAATGCATCTCTTCAGTTCTTTTCTGCCAGCACTGAGAAAGAAATAGACGGAGGGCTATATTTTCCTGTCCACTGGGTTCCTATCATTATGAAAAATTGGAGAGAACCTGGAATAATTTCATTTGTGAACATAAATCTTCATTTTTATTAAAAATACAATGTTTTATACAAAAGTAGATTTTGAAAATTTCTTAAAAAATGAACTCTATTGAAATTGCATTATTAAGATTAAGGGAATATCTAATGTAGTCCATGCAAGCATTATCTCACTAAAAGGAAATATGTAATTTAAATAATTACTTTTGCAAGATTAAATCAACAGCAAAGAAAAGATATTTGGAGTACTACCATCCACTCTGGCAGGGGGTGGAACATTATTTAATCTCAGTATCTTCTCTTGGACTAACTGTAGAAGCTTAATTACTTATTAAAATTACAAGCTATCCTGATTACATAAGTCTCTGAGTACAAGTGAATCACAATATTATATCTTATAAAACCTTCCAAGCAGATCATCCTTCAGTTTAATTCATGAATAATTAGCTGGAACTCATCAGTAAAATAAAATGCAACTCATATTCATAACCAGAAAATCAGTTTCTGTTTCATAAAATATGTAGAACAGTATATAAGTTTTGTTTACTCTCTCAGGCAAAGCGAGAACTGAAGTGTATAACACAACTAAAAGTGGATTAAAAAATTGAATTACCACGATAATATTTTATATGAATTAACTGAATTCTCTATTTCTCTTTAGGGGTACATGTACAGCCATGGCAATTATTTGTGTTATCTTGTATATTAAATTGTAAAAATAGCTTTTATTGTTGAGATCAATTTGTACATTATTCAGATCTAAATTTGTGAAATTTCTTCCTTCCATAAAAAATTGTTTTTTAAAGATATCTATAAATGTTATCTTTTCCTAACCTGCCTTCTATCAGTTCTGTTACTACTTGTGTGAAAAAAAATGGAGACTGTGTTTTGTTAAAAACAATTTATGGTTGGTGTTGACTTGTGCTGACACCTTCTATTTGGGGGTAAAACAATATAAATAAAACACAGACATTTAATAGATGATTCATTTTGCTCAGTAGGAATAATAAAAAAATCCTTATTTTTTAACTTAGAATTTGTTATCATACTTCATTTCTTTTATTTTTTATATTTATTTTTAATGAGAGCACATAACATTATTTCTTTATTTTATTGTCTGAGGAGCAGATTGTCACATATTTCTTATTAAGGATACAAAAAGATTACTTTGGGGAATAAACAGATGCCAGAGACAAGCAAGACAGGCTCTTTGACAAGAAAGTCTATGTACTTTTTAAGCAGCCCATTTTTATAAACTCAAAAAATAAAAGTTTATGGAGTATCATCTTAGATTAGGTTTTCAAAACTCAAACTCTCATCTCCCTCCCTGATATTTTTATTGTTGTTTAGTCTTAACCAGTTTAACAATTTTAGCTATGATGACAATGTACATATTAAAGTTATAGTTTTCCCTCCTGGTTAGGTTAGTGGAAGACACTGAGATAGAAAATTCATGTATTCATGCGTTAAGTCAGAGTTACTTGAAAAATGATAACTAAAGAAATGTCCTGGTCTATTTGGGAAGTTTCTCATATATTCTTTTTTTTTTTTTTTTGATCCAGTTCATAGCTTCCAAAGGGATTAAAATGCAGTGGTGGGAATGAGAGGAAATGCTTTCATATTCAGTCAAAAAGAGAATAGCAACCCTGGTATTCAATGAGATGCAGGTGTGTAGTAAGATCATATACGTGTTGAGTACTAATATTTGAGACATATGTTTCTATTTATAAAAGTATATTTTATTAATATTTTAATTGACAAATCATAACTGTACACATTTATGGGGTACCATATGATCCTTTGATATATGTATACAATGTAAAATGATTATCAATGGACGAATGCATAAAATTGTAAGATACAAATTTATATACACAATGGAATACTATTTAGACTTACAAAAGAAATTCTGTCATTTGTGACAACATGGATCAACCTAGAGGACATTATGTTAAGTGAAATAAACCAGGCATAGAAAGACAAATATGTCTTGATCTCACTTATATGTGGAATCTAAAAAAGTCACACACATTGAAGTAGAGAGTAGAACAGTGGTTAGCAGAGGCTTGGGATTGATCGGTGACAGAGAGGGAACGTGGAGATGTTGGTCAAAGGCCAGGCGTGGTGGCTCACACCTGTAATCCTAGCACTCTGGAAGGCTGAGGCGGGAGGATCTCTTGAGGTCAGGAGTTTGAGACCAGCCTGAGCAAGAGCGAGACCCTGTCTCTACTAAAAATAGAAAGAAATGATTTGGACAGGTAAAAATATATATAGAAAAAAATTAGCTGGGAATGGTGGCACATGCCTGTAGTCCCAGCTACTCAGGAGGCTGAGGCAGGAGGATCACTTAAGCCCAGGAGTTTGAGGTTGCTGTGAGCTAAGCTGATGCCACGGCACTCTAGCCAGGACAAAAGAGTGAGACTCTGTCTCAAAAAAAAAAAAAAAAAAAAAAATTGAAAGGTGGCTTTCAGGTGACATGTAGGCTAAAGGGAAAGGTGGATAGTTGGGACAACTAAAATCTCAATTAACCCTGTATTGACAGAGAGTTGGCACTGACTGGAATCTTGTTACAGGTGAACAATAGATCAAATGACCTAAAATGTATGTCCTAATTGATGAGACTTGGGCTAGCTTGATGTCAGACAGAATGGGAATATGAGAATGGGGATGTAGTGAAGAATCCTGTCTAGGTGGACTGTAATATCTACCTCATGGAGATAAGATTATATATACATCTTATTATATGTCATATATAAGATATATATTAGTATATATCATATAATGATATATTTATATATCATATGTCAATATGTATTTATATATCATAATATTATAAGGTATATATAATATATTAATATATAAGATATATTATAAGATATATATGATATATATGGCTTAGCAAAAAGTCTGATACATAATAAATTATAAACATTAATAGAAAAGTAATACAATAAAAATATTGTTTATCATGGATATTATTTAAATATTAATAGTAAATGAAACATTGGAGATAGAAGACAAAAGTAGTTTTCTGCATAGAGAATATATGCATTGTTAACTGTTCAAATGCTAGAGAATAAAGAGGTGAAGCCCATGAGATTGAGCAAGGAAAAAAAAGAGGTGAAGTTCAACTTTAAGCACTAACTTAGAACTTACTAGATCTATGGTTGTGGTTAATTTGCAAAAATCCCCTAAACTTTAGTTTCCTCACTTGTGAAATGAATGTGGAATTGCACAAAGAAATTAACAAAGAATTCAGGTTATTGTGAGAACCGAATGATGCATTTTGTGGAGTTTAAATCTAAACTTTATAGTTTGTACTTTTCTCTTATCAGTTGCAATTCTTTCCCATATGTTACTTCTCTTATCCTTCAGCAACCTAACACAAGGCATTTAAATGAAATACAACATTTTTGTTGTCTGAACATTAAGTTATTTTTAACTTGGGTCTCCTGATCTAACATTCAATAAATAAAAAGAGGATTTTAGAAGTCTTTAGATAGTGGAAAATATATTCAATTAAACAAGAGGTACAAACATGGAGAAAAAAAAATAGGGACTCTTTCTTCCTTAAACTGGCATTTCTACTATATATATTTTGAATTTTTAGATGGCTTTTCTTTTCTACTTTAAGCCATTGAATCATCATTCAGGAAGAAAAGTGCTTGTTATAAATGAGCACAAGAAAGAAGTGTGAGTGGAATAAAAAGGCTGAAAAAAATAGGAGATGGAAGCAAAAGAGTTAAATCAGGTGAAAGGCTTATGAGAAAATAAGTGGAGAAATGAAGTCATGATGAGAAGACAAAATTTAGAGGAAAAGTGAGATAAAAATGTTTTCCTATTTGAGAACAAATGAGGGAGAGATAAAGGGTTATGGAAAACACTCCCCATATAGAATCATTTATTAGTTCATTCATTCATTCCTTTATCTTCTTATCCATGATTTATTCATTAGTTTATTTGCCTATCCCTTATGTTATGAAACAGCTATACAGATCTTCCTCAACGAAAGATGAGCTTACATCCCAAGAAACTCATCATAAATTGAAAAATTTGTAAATCGAAAGTGTGTTTTCAGCTTACAATTTTTCCAACATATGATGGGTTTATCCAGACATAAGTATATTGTAAGCTGAGAAACATACTGAATGCCTATCACTTTTGCACCATTGTAAAGTCAAAAAATTGTAATTCAAACCATCATAAGTTGGAGATCATCTATACTTACTTAAAAAGTATTGGATAGAGCTGGATCCCATTCTACTAAGTGAAGTATCACAAGAATGGAAAAACAAGCACCATATGTACTTACCATCAAAGTGGTATCAAATGACTTAACTGACCAACACTTAAGTGCTCATACAGTAGTAACATTCACTGGGTGTTGGGCAGGTGGCGGGTGAGGAGGAGATGGATATATTCATACCTGATGGGTGCAGGGTGCACTGTCTGGGGGATGGACATGCTTGAAGCTCTGACTTGGGTGGGGCAAAGGCAATATATGTAACCTAAACATTTGTACCAGTGTAATATGCTGAAATAAAAAAAATTAAAAGTTAAAAAAAGTATTGAATAGTAAAAAATTGGTGCTTTATTGAAAAACTATATGCTATCTAGAGGATGTCTCTCCTGGTTATCTGATTTTGATTTCATAGAAGTTACTTTATAATATTCTAAGTTTTAGATAATTGGCAGCAATGGAAAATAATTCTTGCCTATAGACATGTAAATTCTGTCCATTGGTGGTCCAAATGACTTCCCTCCTTGACTGTGGACATTTGCCCACTAATTTTGATACTCTTGATTTATAATGTATCTGTTCCTTGGATTCTCCTTTGACTTACCAGCATACTCATTATCAACTTAGATAAAAAAATTTAACAGCTGTTTATTTAACACGTGTGTAACAATTATGATTTAACTATTTTTTGAAAATTGTCTTTTAAAGGCCTCTTATTTTCTAAATACTAGCTCTTCAAATTTTCTTTTGAGGACCAAAGGAAAGGTTGGTAGTGTGAGAACTTACTATTTTGATTCTAAATTCATGCTTTATTATTAACAAGTGGATGATATTTTAGAGTTAGCAGTTGATAGTGCCTTGAATGTTCAGAATTTGAAGTAACGAATTAGTATTCCTTTTATGGGAAAGGATACACATTTATGGGAACAAGTGGTTTTCATAATGCAGAGATTTCCTATCTTATTTTTCTAAAGCCAGGAGACATATTCTAACTAAAGAATTCTCTGTGGTTCTCAACCTCTCTTGCACTCTTTCTGATTTCCCAAATGTTATTGTAACCTTAACTAGCTGCTAGAATCCCTGAGTTAAATCTAGCCACATACCACCAAACCATCTATTTGTCCCCTAGCCCTCTTCATGCTGAGGTAGGACAGTTTTAGCCTTTTATCGTTTCTCTTTCATCCTTATTAAAACTCCCATAATATTTAAAGCAACTCCAAGAGACATCTATATTTTCCTAAAATACTCAAAATCTATATTTATACTTAAATATTGAAATTATAAGCCCTTACTTTACTATATTCAGTATCTTCACTTTACCATATTCTATATGTAGGGTCAACTATAATTTTATAGTTACATTTGAGGGGCAAATGGATGTTTTGGGAACAGGCCTTCTCTGCTGATTCCATTATAAAATTAATTTTGTCATGATGTCAGCAGAGTTACAAGAAAAGTGGAAAGGAGATTTGAAATAATAGAACAACAACAAAAAAAAAAAGAAGAAGAAGAAGAAGAAAAGGCAGTACAAAAACCTCCCTTCTCTCTGCTGTTCTGTGAATAAATGAAGATAGATGCTCTCATCATTTTAAATCCAGAGGGGATTCCTTTCAGGTAGCTTATAACTGCATCAGAGACTTGGTTATCATTTTAAAAATTAGTTTAGGCAGGGAAATGTAATACCTTAAATTAATATAATTAGAGTACTATAATAATACAGTGTTTTAGAAAAAATATTTATTAGTT
Organism: Eulemur rufifrons; assembly: GCF_041146395.1. Lineage (NCBI taxonomy): Eukaryota > Metazoa > Chordata > Mammalia > Primates > Lemuridae > Eulemur > Eulemur rufifrons. The sequence goes on along the minus strand of NC_090997.1, from coordinate 26,166,685 downwards.
TATGATAAATAAAATGTTCATTTGTGATCTGCAGTATCAGACACTGGTTTCTGATTTAAAAGTGCTATTTTATTGTTTCACTTCAAAACTGCTGAGAAAAGAGGGGGAAGAAAAGGAGTATATTTAGAAGTACATTCGAAATGTTGTATTATTGATTCAGTTCCTAGACATTCTTGTACCTAACTGGCTTTCATTCTATTTAATAATCCTGGAGAATCCTAGTCACGTCTTTCAAAGCTGTACTGAAGGAATGCTAACTTATCCATTAAGATAAAAGGCCCCAAATGTTATTCCTAAAACAAAGGGATTAGGGTCTTTCTGTGTAGCATCACGATCCCTCTAGGCTAAGCAAGGAAGCAGGCACTGAAGTGATAGATGACCCTGGTGTCTATTATGCATGGCACAATGATCCATAACCTCTGAGTCACAGCCTGAAATAAGTCTTAACTGCATATGTGAATTTTCTTAACGAGACTACTTCTTGGGATATTAGCTTAAAAACAAGTTCCCGCATCCTTATTTCAGCACTCAGACTTCTATTTGTGCATAATAGGGCATTTTGATTTTATCAAAGAGCAAATTCAGATTCAAGAGGTGGGAGAAGGCCAATCAAGAAGCGAGTGTGAAAATAAAAGGCCTACTTGAGAAGCACTTCAATACACCTGGAGGTTTTTGTTTAACTTCTTCATATCGTAAATAGCTTAAAATCTCGTTTTAAGTGTTCTTACCATACACACACACAAAGTTCAAACATACGAAACAAAGAACAAAGGGACACAAGGAAAATTGGAAGCAAAAATATGTGTATTACTTTGTTTGTGGTGATGGTTTCACAGTTGTATGCATGTGTATGTCCAAACTCATTAAATTGAATATATTATATATGTGCAGATTTGTGTTTATTAATTATATCTCAATAAAGCTATGACAGTATTAGTCTTAAAAGTTTAAAATATTTTAGCCAGATTCATTTTTAAAGGGCCAATAATTTTGATATTAGTCTCTTCTAACCTAATAGCATGGTGAAACTGGTTTGAAACATTTGTTACTGAACTGTGTTCAGGAATTTTCTTATTCAATTACAAAAACACAAAGAAAAAAATAACCTCAAGGAACCACTTTCTCTACAGTTTGGCTGAATTGTCAGCTGATCCTGATAGCTTAAGCTCTAATCAGTTGATGCTCAGTGGCCAAGAAATTTAATGAGACTTTTAAAATCTGAGGAGACTAGTCAAATAGCTTAAAAGAATAAAACTGATTATTTTAAAGAAAATGCCACCAACTCAATGCAATTGATGACAGTAGTAATCTGAAAGGCTATTTAGGAAGGGCTGGAATTTTCCAATTTGATTGAAAATATGCTAGATTGATTTCTGGTTAATTTGTATGCCTGGACCTATGACAGAAGGACAAGAAATATTAAATGCTTCATAAACTAGAAATAGTAATCTAGGAAACTATCTGGAACAAGAATTACATTCTTAATAAAAACGACATGAACTATAAATTCACATATATGCATTGAAACCATATATTTGAGATGAACACAGTATATAAACATGTTTGTAATTTATACTTGTCAAAGTATCATAAGCTATTGAAATGAACAGATAATTTTAATATGTATGTAATTTGTAGGCTATATTTCAAGGAAATCAAACACAGTTTCACTATTAAAGACAGACATTATTTTGCTAATATGAGAAAATCAGTAATGTAATTACATTCATGCATCATTATGATCCATAAAAATAATATATTTCTATGCTGAGGCAATTAGATCAAACTTCATGAATAAGAAATTTGGTAATGTGATAAATTGATCTTCTGGGAGATGCTGATTTTTCTTTGTGTGCTTTATGGCTTTGGTCTGTGTCTCAGGAATATTTTCATATCCCTCCTGAGATAGAGTAGAATGACAATGAGAGAGGAAAAAAAGGAAACACAACATTACATTGACACTCTGTGCTGCATTTTTTTTTTTTGCTAGTTTATATTTGGACATTATTATATTGTTTTGACATTTTTCTTCATTTGTGTATTTGTTTTGTACTGTGGGAAAAATATTTGGAGATCATGTTATACATTTAATATTGAAATGATCGATTATGAAATGATTAACAGATGTTAATCATTCTTTTAGCTTTGTTAATGCATGCCATTATAATAGTTCATATTCTCATGAAATGTTGACAGTACAAAGATTGCAAAATTATCTTACAGAAAAAAACTACCAAACAATTAAAATTCAAATCATCTAGTTTCCAATTAAAATTTATAATTTGCTTGTGCATAAAATAAAAATGAAAATTCTAACTATACATAATATGTATAAGTATGAAAGACTGATAATTTTGGGGCATTTCTGGTAAGTTTTCTGGTGGGGTAGAAATGTTACTTTCTGGATGTTTATCCATATGTAGGTCTGATGATTGCTCATAACTCATTTCACTCCTTGTAAAGGCCCTAGGCTGCTGAGAACCAAGCCTCACCTTCTGCTGGCTTCCTGCTTCTGCAGATTTATTAACAGTAAGTTAAAAATCTTTTATGTATACCACCAATTAAGTTGGGCTTAACACCTGGGTAACATAGGTTATTTTAAAGAATAACATTTATAGAAGAGTTACAAAAATAACCAAAATTTATTTAATATATTTATTACAGTTATTTATAATGATTTAAAGATTAAAATGCAGCCAAGATGTAAATATGGAATATCATCCAGTTACCTATAGCTACATTGAAATTAGACATAAAGAAGGAAACTTTAGTTTTAGAAACCTGGAGATGAATTATAAGCTTCAAAATTTGTAATACATTTATGGCCTCAAAAATTCCATTTCCACAGCTCTGACTTCTGCCTTTCCTGATTATATCATTTCAATAATCTTTTAACTGCTCTACCTGAATATAAAATTTTAGCTCTCCATCTTTAGACAGTTGCTGTAGTTATTTCACTAAATTCCAAGTCATGTTGCATTTCCATCCTTTCCAAAAAGTACAGTAATTCTCAATGCCCATGGAAAGAAAGCCAAATTTCTTTAACAGCCTCCAAGGACTGGTCTGAACCTGTCTGTTCACCTGCTGTGGTTCTCAATAAAGCATCAATCACATCAGAGTCTGTGCCCTCCTTAATTGACCATCATGCTCTTAGGCCTCAGTGGTCTTATTTGGGCAATTCCCGCCCTGCTCTGACTCAGTTTACCCTCCTAGCGAATTCAAATGCACTTCCACCCTGAGTCCTTTCTCTTCTTTCTCTACAAAATGGAACAATAGCTCTTTACATATGGGATTCTGGGATATATGCCACATAATTTAATTATTAGATCTATTATAATTTGGTGATAACAATGAAGAATAGTTACAAGTTGCATGAACTCTACAGTGTGAGAGAATTAGGATTAATTTCATGTCTGCCCCTAAAGGGGTGACCTTGGAAACTTTACTCAATCTCTAAGCTTAAATTCCCTAATCAGAAAAACCAAGGATAATATTAGAACCCATTTTGGGGGGGTTTTCTAAGTACTAAATTAGATCATGCATGTAACATATTTTACACAATGCTTGGCATAAATATCCATTTTTATTTCTTTATGATTATGATCATTTCAGGAATAAAACTAAGCTATTGACATGCCTATATCCAGAGTCATACCTGTAAGTATTCTTGACTCAAGAAACATAAATGATTTGGCCTAACATAAAGTGCCCTGTTTTACAAACTGTGGCTCAAAAAGTATTCATTGAGTAAATCTATAAATTATCCAATGGTTCATATTAGACAAAATTTTTTTCCAAACAGTAATTCAGTGTAAACATCTCTTTATATATCATATAAACTATTTTATTGAAAGAGCTTAATTAATAATTTGTGAGACCTTGTATTTTTGAAATGATTTTAGTATTTCTTAGCTTTTACATATGATAAAATATGTCATAACACTTACATTCTAGAAAGATACAAATAAAATGCCTACATTTCATTTGGTCAATCACAATAACATAAATTCTTAAAACATTGAATTTCATCAGAAAAGTTCTGAATTTTAATTTTAGGTATCATATAATATGAATGGCATGTATTATTAATATTGATACTAGTCGTGATAATAATTGTCATTTATTACATACATTTTATCTGGCACTCACTAACTGAAATAATTTTCATAATATTTGAACACTGTTGTTATCTTTATATTATGGATGAATAAATCTATCTTAAGTTCATTAAAAACAAATTTACTGATTTAAAAATAATTAGATTAAAAATATAATAGCACTTCTGCTTTTGTCAGTTTGGCAAATGAGACACTATGAAAAGAGTTTTTATGCAAAACAACTAGTTTCTGGGTAAGACATAGTTTTAAGACATTTCTGGGCTGGCAGAAGTAAGGGAAACTGCAAAGACTTCTCCTGTGCAAACAAAGCTGGAGCAAAAAGCCTTTAGCTCTAAGCAAATGCTAATAACAGCTTAATCTAAGAGCAAATGCCAGTATCTGCACTGTAATTTGGATTCCTATGTTTGGGCCAGGGGCAGGTTGTTAGAGCTGAACCTGATACTGCTTTAAGTTTGAAATCCTGTAAAAAGATTAAAATGTCCAAGGTTGGCAACATCTCCAGGTTTCTGACAAAAACAATTGCATAGTCACTCTGAAGTAAGGGCCTCAGGATTGACACCGAGGAAAACTGGTGGTATCTGAGTTTAGAGTCAAAGATCACCAAGTGTAGAAGAAAACTTTCACCATGAGAGAGAATCACCAGAAAAAACAGAGTTATAAATCCCTTAGGAGACTTCAGTTATTAGAAAAATTTAAAGCAGAATATAAAAGAACTATATGTGGTTATTTTTAACATTTTCCTTTTAGTTGAAAATTAAAAATTAAATATATTTACCATGTACAACATGATGTTTTTTAAAAAAGTGCATATTATAAAATGGCTAAACTGAGAAAGCTGGGATCACAGAAATGAGCAATAAAGACTATCAAAAATGAAAGCAAATTTGAAAGTGAACTAAATGAAATCTTTAGAAATAAAAAGTAAGATATCTGAAATTAAAAGCAAAACAAAACAAGACAGGTGGATTAAATAGCAAGTGAGACACAGCTTAAAGAAATCTAGTGAATGAAATATCTGAAAAAAATTATTCATGGTGCACTATTTAGAAAAAGGAGATAGATATTTTTAAAAGGTTAAAAGATAAGGAGGAAAACTATGAATGTTTAACATTTGTTTAATGGATGTCTTCAGAGAATAGAATAGAAAGAATGATGGTGAAGTTACATTTATAATACAATGTTAAAAACTTTCCAGAACTGAAGAAAGATAAGAATTTATTGATATTGAATAACAATTTATTCCAAACTGGATAAATCAAAATAAAAAGAAATAGAAACACTGAAACAAAGCTATAAAAACAAAAGAGTGGTTTTAGATTAAAAAAAAAAAGCAAAAAATCACCTACAAAGAAATGAGTATTAAGTTAATGGAAGATTTCTCAACACAACTGAAAGATGTATGAAAAGAATAAAATAATGTCTTCAAATTCATGAGAGAAAATAAATGTCAACCTAAGTCTGTACCTAGCAAATATATTTTTTTAACCAACGTGGGAGGTATTGCCATCTCAAAAATATTAAGTTGGTTGATCCATCAATATGAACTATTTTTCATATTTAGGTTTTCTTTAACTTTTTAAACAATTTTGTGGTTTTTAGAGAATAAGCTTTGTGTTTAGTTTTTAAAGCTTTATTCCTAAGTATTTTATTCTTTTTGATGTTATTATAAATGAAATTATTTCTTAATTGTATTTTGTTTGTTCATTGCTAGTACACAGAAATATAATACCTCCCAAAATTAATCTACATATTTAAGTCAATTCCTATCAACATCCAAGATGATTTTTTAATTTTTTTTTGGCAGCAATGGACAAACTGATCCTAAAATTCATTTGGAAATATGAGAAAACCATAGTAACCAAAACAATCTTTTAAAAAAATCAAAATTGAAAGATTCACTTCCAAATTTCAAAACTTACTACAAAGTTCAAGAAATCAAACAGGATAATATTGGTATAATAATAGACATACAAATTGATAGAATATAATTGAGAATCCAGAAATAAACCCTCACATTTATGGTCAACTGATTTTTAACTAGGGTACCAAGATAATGTGAAAATAATAGTCTTTTCAATAAATGATTTTGACACATCTGGATATCCACTAGCAAAAGAATGAAGTTGGACTCATACCTGACACTATACACAAAAATTAATTAAAAGTGTATCATATGCCTAAAAGTAAGAACTAAAACAATAAAAAAAACCTTACAGATGAAAACCTAAAAATAAAACCTCCTAACCTTGGATTATACAGTGGTTTCTTAGTTACAACACTAAAAGTACAAGCAACAACAACAAAAACAGATAAATTGAATGCTATCAAAATTAAAAGTACTGTACTTCAAAGAACACCATAAAGAATGTGAAAAGAAACCCACAGATATATTTTTAAATTATATATCTGATGTGAGACTTAGATCCAAAATATATAAACAAAATACAACTCAACAATAAAAAGACAAATAATCCAAGTTAAAAATTGGCAAAGGTTATCAATAGACATTTCTCCAATGAAAATAGAAAAATGGCCAATAAGCACATGAAGAGATGCTCAACGTCACTAATCATTAGGGAAACACAAATCAAAACCACAATGAGATATCACTGAAAGCATCCTAGATTAGCTAGAATCAAAAAGATAGACAATAATGAAATGTTAAGTGAAATAACTCAGGGACAAAAAGTTAATCACCACCATGTTGTCCCTCATATGTGGAAGCAAAAAAAAGGTATTATGGAAGTAAAAAGAACACAGGATACTAGGAAAAAAAGGATAAAATAATGAAATATAGCAAAAAAGAGAAAGAAAGAGAGTAGAAGAGAGAAGTGACACAAATAAGCTGACTGCAATCTGGAGCAGAGAACTCACCTCGAGACCAGGAGCTCTGTCATTCACACCTTGGTGTCTACGGCAGTGCCTAAATAGTGCCTTATACTTAAAAAGGAATTGTCAAATGTTTATTGAATTTGATTGTCTATACCATATTCACAATGGGAAAATGTACAATAAGGAGGATGGACAAGTGTATAATTCACATGAGCTATACTCATATAGCATTGTAGAAAATGAGAGCTTTGCTACCTGATCAAAGAAATCTTCTAAGAGAAAATTGTTCTTCAGAAATTATTTTTATTATGCAAATAATTCTACAAATTTACATTCAAATTACAAAACAAACATCGGTATGAATACGATACAGCAGAGCAAGGAAACAATCAAGGTATAAACAAAACTGAGTATTTTGGGCAAATTTGATCTTTAAAATGTCTCACATATAAAATTCAATTTGCATTGAGAAAACAATCCAATCATTAGCATAAGCCCCTTTAGTTATACAATTAATATTACAATCTTTTAAGTGATTGAAAATCTTTAAAAAATTGTTAATATGTAAGGTCTACAGAGTTGCAGAAATTATAAGGATATTCTTGTGCAATCATTATTGCTTTCTCCCCTAAAAAGAGGAAAATGTCCTTTTTACACAGAGTGACATGAAGTGGCAATTTATAATGTAATACTTTAATTTCTAAAGGTAGACAGAAACTTTAGTTATTTGTATCAGAAAGATTGTTTCAGGAATATATTTGATTGCATGATCCACATAATACTTAAAGGGTTTAAGTTTCTGGATGTAACCATTGTTTGCTAAAAATTTCCTTTTGAATATTAAAAATATTAATATTAGATTCTTTTAATTACAACCAAATGAGTGCTTTCACTTTTGGAAATAAACATTTTATCGTTCTGTAAGAAAACCTGAATGGATACAGTTTTTTTTTCTAGCTGATTTAAAATTCTCTCTTCAATAGTATGCTTTTCCTTTTACACACAAACAGATGTAAGCCTAAACACATTTATGCTTCTATGTAAAATAATTATATTATCAGATTAATGTAATGATTAGAAGTTAAGCAGAATAAAGAAGAAGATGTCACTTGTGAAAGTCATTTTAATTTCAGTGGTTATGGGATAGGTCACTCCCTCTAAGTGAAAGACGGAACAGCTGTCTAGTCCACATCTGGCAACCCGTTCCCACAACCCCTAAAAGATGCAGATGCCATCAAGAAGATGTTTGTGGACCGGGCAAAAAGGATTGAGCTGCCTCTCCATGGGCCTTCCTCATTTTCAACATTCATGATCATTCGGCATGAAGATGTCCACAAGAAATAGACCTGCCCTACAGACCTGGGCCTTCTTGCCTCCGCACTGTGTTTATAAACGCACAGTGAAATTGTCCTTATATCACTTTGACAGAGGAGAAGATTGAGGGAGGGGGGCAGAATGTTATAGAGGTGGACTACTTGGCACCTATATGAAAAAAGACAATGAAGAAAACTGCAGAAAATTGAGGTGTTGCAGAATCACGTGAGCACAATTCCCTGCCAGAGTCTCTAACATTTTTCTTTCAGATGACATATCAATCAGACATGATATGCAGGGTCAAGTTCTAGAACACTGTTTACTTTTTGGTTTGGTTTGGTTTTGACTAATTCTGGTACTGACGAGTTAGCTTAAAACACATACACACACCCCTCGAAAATGCTTACCATCTGACCATAGTGACTAGCCTATCACTATAGGATATCACTATAGTGAGTTGAGGACCAAACTTTTTCGGGAAACTGCTGCCTTACGTTTAAAACAAGCCTCCTAAGCTATGTTCTTTACAATGTCTGTAATTACTGTTTCACCTGAGAAATCCTTTTGTGGGTCATAAATTATTTCTGCTTATCCAAAAAAACAGCAACAAATAAACACCATTGACAAAGAACAAATTTCTACTTTACTCTCCGTATAGGTGTGCATTTGGATATTATTTTCTTTTCCTGGATGTAATTTTGGAGTTTAAATTATGTATTGTGTAATTGATTTGATAGTACACCCTCTTAAAAATAAGTGCTCATTTTATTTTAGATCCAACTTCATGCACTATATATATATATTTTTCATTTTGGCTACACTTACATGCAACTTTAAGTGCCCAAGTGTGACTTGGCCATTGCAGCCACTAGGCCACAGTATTTATGCAGATGGTGTGTCCTGAATAGTGTAGCTCAGATTAGCCTGAACTTTCTATTTCTGCTCTCACTGTAGGTGTAACTACTAGTCCTAAAGTCAACTGACCCATGATTTTTACTGTCAATCCAGGTGAATATCGTTTTCAATATCCTTCACAAACTTCAAGAATTTTGAAATTGTACTGTGATTTTCATAACCTGTGGTCTTTTTGATACCACAGCTATGTGGTTTGAATACTGGCTACATGTTTTAAGTAACAAAAAAAAAAAAAAACATATTTTTGCTTACTCAGGTAAAAGACAATCTGTAAAACTATAAGGAAATAATTAAATTTTACATGTGTTGTAAAAGGGGTTATTAAAAAAAAGCATTTGTTCAATTTCAATAAAGCTAAGTGTGCCACACAAAAAAAAGTTAACGACATTCCTCCCCTCAACACTTACATTACTCAAACAATTGCTTTTGAGTAAAAACACAGAACTTGTTTAACAGATACCTACGCAAAACAGCATTTGTTTTAAAATCTTTATTTTTCTCTTCAGATTTCCTAGGATATATGATTCACTAGCTATAGATTTCAAAAGAATTGATATTTACTTAAATGTTTCTGAGAAAGACATTTAATCTCCAACTACTGGATTCGACACTTAGAAAGATAAAATATTACTCTGAAAAAAGTAAAAACTAATTTAAACAAATCATCTGTCTTCGTTTTTATGAGACTCTGATATTTTCTCATGATAAGCAGCCGCAAGGCTCAAGGTTGTATTAGATAAGTAATTTAATAATCACTAAATATTCAATGATAAGAAAGTTACCTTTTTACTATTACTCTCAATTAGAGCTCTAACTATCAATTTAAATGACAGTTACTAATATGTCATTTAAAATTAACAGCTTAGCCAATGTTTCTCAATTATTCTGAGATTAATGTTTCCCAAGGTACTATTATAATAGCAGGAGAAAAATATATCTTGAGACATTTTATGAGTAGAGTTGAAAGCAAATTATGTCAAAAAAGATTTCAATAGACATTTAGTATCTCCCTTCTATGTTAAGAACATGATGTCTCCAATTATTCTGTATTGAGATAAATTAATAAAACCTCACATACACTTTCAGAAAAGAAAAACATATCCAAAATTAAAATCAAATAGTTTGAAATTGAAGTGGGCAGTTGAAACAAGAGATATGACACTTGCAAATTAAATATTTTTAAATATATTATGTATATTTCACTTTACTATCTTGTTCACACAAGAAAGACTCACATAGTGCAAAAAATGATGATTAAGAAAATAAGTAGCTGGTGAGTTCTTATTTAGGAGATGACAAATGAAGAGGTGCTTTTGGTTTCTTTCGTGGAACATATTCTAGAGATGCCACAGAACCAGAAGGTATTTTATGGATTCCAACATTAGAACAAAACTATGGGAAAGGCTTGTGGAGGCAGAAATGATTGAAGAAAAGAGAGGGAAATGGCAAAGAAAACACCCGAGTGCTGCTGATAGAGGATTGGCATCGATGGAGTTACCACATGTTTTTGGGATCATTCCCTTCACTATTATCACTTCAGAGCAAGAAGCTAGAAAATGAGTTCAATGAATTGGATGATTATTCCATTTGTGTGTAACATAATGTTGGTATATTTGATTTTTAAATCTAGTATCTTACTGTATCTTTTCTTTCTTATATTGTTATATATTCTTTTTTCTTCTTTCTTGCTTTCTTTTAGCCGTATTTTTTAATTTCCCATTTTTCTATTAATTTGCTGTTGTTACATATTTTTATTTTTTTATTATTGTTTTAGTCATTTTTTTAGCTTAGTGACTAAAATGTACATTCTTGACTTACTAAAGTACAAGACTTTTAACACTTCTCAGACACTGCAAGACCTTAAAACACTTTAAGTCCATTTATATTTTCTACCTTTAATGCTATTATATTTTTGTGTATTTTATTCCTTTATATACTTTAAGCCTCGAAGACATTACTATTATTCTGTTTTTCTAGACAAAACTCACTGAGAATTATATACATATTTATATTATACAGTTTACTCTCTCCTGCATCTTTTCCATACTTGGCTATTTTGCTTTGAATGATAACCATTGCTTACAAATACTGAGATATTTTGGGCTCTGGATATTGTTATCTTTCTCCAGTAAGGGTTTACTTGGATCGTGAGAGGAAGTTGAACTAGGAGAGAATCATATTAATTCAGAGATTGAATTGGGTTGAAACTAAGCATAGATCTTTGTGAGGGTTATTTTATTTCTAATTCATCAGAGTAGCCCATTAGGCTGCCATTTTCTGGAACAAAACCTTCTCCCCAGACATATAATTCTTTATATTACCAAGGAAAGACTACAGCAGGTTGTTGCTATCAAATAGTGTTATCAATTTCAGTGGAAAACAACAATTAGTGGCTATAATTTTTTCCTCCATGTACAAGACAAGCCAATATGGCCTGACTTCCTAAATACTCTATTAGGAGGGATTGGAACCAATATTGTAATTGCAAACTAATGATATAAAAATACTGACAAACAAACTAGTACCTTGGGGCAATTGCAGAAACGTGTAATTTGGATGCAAACAGGATGGAATCGTAATTTAATGTGAGATTTTCTGGAAATTACAAACTTTGAATGGAATTAGTGAAGCATTTGGAATTGGACAGTTTGGAGTTAAAATATAGCTAAAGAATTATCATAGCCCTTAACCTATATAATGAAACAATGACTAGCTATAATATTAGAAAACTATAATATATTTATTTTTACTTATTTATAGGAATAGTTATGTACTGGACATGATGTTACTCATGGCGAGATAATCTAATCAGAAGACAGTATAAAAATGTTCTTATAGACAGAAGAGCTGAAATTGGCATTTGCAGGGTAAAGGCACTAAAAACCAAAACAATATTGATTAAAAGGTATAAATTTTATCCTACACTGAAATGAAACAAATATGTTACATGGGTGCCTGTTGTTCAAGGAGATGCAATTAGTTCTAATTCAAATCTTACTATTGACATTGAAAACTATGAGAAATGGCCAATTGGATGGGTTTGTCTCTCAAGATTTGGAATAAACTGAACCCTTTTCATTACAATTTAATAGTTTTACATGTAGCTTAAAATGAATAGTTCATAATTAAACTTTACTAATGAATAATGGGCTTGATGGAATATGTGTGTCTCATATTAGAAACATTACTTAAAAAGACAGTACTACTTCTATTGGCCTTAGTGTACTTTGTAAGAATAATATATAATAATGAACATTCACAAGAGATGTATTGGGCTATGAAAGAAAAATTCAAATCAAAGGTTTAGACTACCAAACCTCTAATGTTGATTATGCATTAGATATCAATTGACAAAAATAAAAAGATCTGAAAGAAAAGCTATCAAATTGTAAAGTACTTAGAAAAACAAACTGTTAAAACTAATCAATAACTTGTACAGCTTTTATATAATGAAGGAGAATCCTTATGTTTAGCTAACCAAGAATATGTTTTAACTATATGTCACTGATATATCTTCCAAAGCTATTTATCTAAAGTTTGTATGCTTCTTAATTTTATAATTCATCCTATTATGACATTATTTATTGCTTTCTATCTATACTATTTTGAACTTTTGGACATATAAAAAATTAAGAATAGCTTAAAAAGAAAACACTGTGATAATAAGGCAAGTTGTACAGAAAATATGATACATGAAATAGTATCAACAGTCAGAATGATTGTAAGCAATTGAATTTACCTAATGTTGCTGAGGAACGTTGAAGACTGTGTTCATCATATGTACTTTCATGTACATGCACTGTCAGGGGTAGCTGCAGCGGATACTGACAAAGAATTGTGAAAATCAGAAGTCAGAGTAAATTTAATGTAACTTCTACTGCAAAGTGAATAGCTATTGACTATTTCGTAATGGTAGGATTATGTAACACAACTGTAGTTTTAATTTCATAAAATAGAGTTGAAAATTCACTATACTTTTGTAGTTGTGGGCTGTCTACATGTACTCTGCCTTTTTTTTTTTTTTTGTCTTCTCAATAACAAATTTAGCTATTATATATTTGTGCATTGGCATGCTCTTTGGGGCATAATTTCCCCAATAATTGCAAAGATAGTCACCACTTAATCTTTTGAAAAAGTCAAATCCCCCTTCAACAGTAATATCCAAAAGCAATTGTAATCCCAAGGCACAGGAATGGATCACTGGAATGTTTAAAATGGGAAAAAGGAATGAGTTTGTTACTGAGCTGGTCCAACACCTTGAGCAACTGTATCTCAATCCTCCTGGAGACCATCTGACTGAGTTACATAGAATTTCAACTAGAATTGCCTTTCTGAGAGTCAGAAGAGGGAAATATTTATCCACTGGTTCCTGTGAACTCCCAAATTGTTAAGGTTTGACCTATGGGCAAATAACCATTACACTTCCGTCTTTGTGTCAGAATAGGCTTCCCATCTAGTTGCAGAAGAAAAATCCTAGGCAGAAAAGCCAAGATGCACGGTGCAGTTGAGGCGGATCTGTCAAGTTTTATCCACACACAGGTAGTTGCCAGAGTTGGAGTAAAAAGGTAAAAACAGACGGACAGAGAGGATATTAAGAAGATCACAATGAATCTCTGATACAATGCCTCTTCACTATCCATAAAATTACCACTTACATTTTTATCTTTGTTATATTGTGATGAAGTAATTAATAAATTATTTCGTGTAGAATTATAATTACAGTTACCAAACAAACTTTACTTGGGCATGATATACTAATAATATACAGCAGAATACAACTTACTAATAATTTATTTAAGATATTCATATCCATGACTAATGAAAGATGTTTTCTCCATCTCAAGATTATTTTTATATTTAAAGATTTTATTAGTGTCAATTTCTTTAAAAAGGGCAGGAATTGCTATTTATACATTAGAGCAAGTTGAATAATATTGACGTTACCTATATGATACTCATTTCTTAAAACATATTTGTTTAATACTTAATGAAGTTTAATTCTTGGGAAACTTCTACTTTTAATCCGTAATTGTGGGTCTACTCACATATGTTACTGCTTCTTAAGTAACCCTTCACAATTTGATTATTTTTTAATATTCCCATTTTATTGAAATGTTAAAATTTAAAATTAGAGTTATAGAGAGTATTCAAATTATAAAAGTATCTTTTGAGTCAATACTTATAATCTCTTAATTATTTATTTTGTACCTACATTTTTCCTTTTGCTCATTTTTCCCCTTCATTAGAATTGTCATAGGTTTGTTTGATTTATTAGGATTTTCAAAAGAACAGTTCATGTTTTTAATTTATTGATTTCACCTTTTTTTTCTTCTTAGACAGGGGCTAGTTCTGTCTCCAGACTGCAGTGCAATGGGTGATCATAGCTCACTACTGTAACCTCGAACTTCTGGGCTGTATTTTTTTTCAGTATCTAATTCAATAAATAGCTTCTGTTATTAACTACTTCTGCCTGCTTTTCTTTGAAAGTCAATACACTGTGCCACCAACTCACAACGATATATAAAATTGATCTTTTGATATCATAAATATAAACATTTTTTATTATAAATTTTTAAAAAACAGCTTTGGGCACAATTTTTAAGCTTTGATATATAACAGAGTTTTGTCAACTTACAAATAGTTTATACAAGTTGTTTTAATATCCTTTTGAGATGAGAGTTATTAAAGGAGTAATATTTGTATATGTATAGGAATCATTGTCATTAAACTTGTGAAAGCCATTGATCCTCTTCAAAGTATGCACACTCATAGTCACAATCAGTCATTATTTTACAAATTATGTCAGCATACCCATCAATCCCTGGAGATCTGAACCACCAACTAGGAAAACCCCATTACAATAGCTTTTAAAATTTCTACATAATTATAATTTATTTGGTTCTTTTTTATTATTTAGATTTATCTGATTTTTGTTGGAATACTTGGATTGCAAATACCTCTTTGGGGACTACATTAATTAGTGGTTATTTAAAAAGAGATATAATGAATTTTTCAGTACATTTAAGTATAGACATTAAGTATGTAACGCATAGGTATATTTTTAAGAAGAATTGGGCAACAGATCTAGACTCTGTCTCAAAAAAAATAATTTTAAGGTGATTTGTTAATAACAATAGAAAATAAAAACAATTTCTAATATGAAAACTAAAGGTATTTTCATTTTTCCCCAAATTCAAATGTACACCATTATTTCTTTGATAATTGCTTGTCTGACAACCATTGTTTTTTTTGTTTTTGCTTTTATTTTTTGGTAATGCTATCCTTTACAGATTGGATGGCTTAACTTTGCTCTCCATATCTATTTTTATGTTTATTTTATATATCTTTGTAGGGTATCATTTTGTATTTTTTTTTCCCTAGGAGAATTTCCCTTCTTGACTTTTAATTTAAGAATCTGACTTTTTGCCATATCTGATTGGCTGCTTATTACCTGCATTGAGGTAATTAGTTTAACAATTATGGCTTACATCCCCAACAACTTTTTTCTCCCAAAATTGTTCCTTTTCTATGAAAGCATAATCATCATATATGAATGCATTATACACTTAAGTTTCATAGAAAATACTGTTGAAATTGTTTTATAATGCATTCTCCTTCTTTTTAGAACTTTGTTTCGCCAGTTGTCTGAATATTTGCACTCGTTCTTATGGAAGAAATTTGCTACAGGCTCTTTATTAAGCAAACTCATTCAATAAAATCTTTAAAATCCTATTTAGTTTTTTCTCCATTTCGTCCAGTAGAACTATAGGGACATTAGAACTATAGGGACTACAGAGCTCTATAGGGACATTTTTTTCCTTATAATGCTAAATAATGATATTCCAGATTCTTTCTTTAAAAATTCAAGTTAGCATAACTAACAAAAGAAGTCCAAGAAATAAATGAAGAAGATATATTCTCTCCCTGCAGATTTGGATGAGAGATACCATTTTGCATGATAAATTTTATTTAAATAATCTCATATGGTGAGATGTTAAAATGAGAACTTCCTCAAGAATATCAATTTTATTCTGTGACAAGTGGATACATATGTGAACATTCATAATTATTAACTTATTCTATTATCTATTAAATATTTGTGCCTATGACAATACACTTTGAACAAAGGGATATTATGTTTTATAAGTCTCCCAAGACTTTAGAATTTCTTGCTACAACTTGTGAAAGATGTTGAAAAGACTGATTCTTAGTTGGCTATGTTTTTTGACGTATTAACAACATGGAAATTGACATCTCAAATCGCCAAATTGTTTAAATACTGAGAAATTTTCTCTGTCAAATCAGAAGGATGTTATTGGCAATTTCCTTCTCCTATAGACACAGTAAAAACATAAAAGTCTGTTGAGTCTTTTAGATTTATCCTTTAACAAATAATGACAAAATTTGTGTTTAAGTTTCTCCATTGTGATCTAATGAAACTTTTTGTATTTCCTATGGTTTTCTTCTAATTTCTTACCTTTATTTAATAAAAAGAAGCTATTTATTGGTAATTGAGGAGTAATCTACCAGAGATTGTAGATCTTATTAAAATTCTGTATCTAGAAACAATCTTACTTTCATGTCATTATGGACATTTAGCGCCATTTGTCAACTTGCCCACCTCCATAAGGACTTCCAGTTCTTGTTTCTCTCCATGGGTTATCAATGCAGGATACTAGGAGTGTGTATGATTGCAAGCAGCTTACTCATGCACTGTCGACTGTAAATCCAGTTGGAAGTTAAGTAACCTCATCATTAATATTTATCCTGAATTAAGGGATGCTAATTGAGTTCTGCAAGTTTGAGGAAAGGCAAAGAAGAAATTGAATTTTCCTTGCTTACTATGTCTTCATGTCTATCAGGCAATGAGCGATGTATAAAAACTACTTGATGCCATATCCAAGTTTTGTTTCACTGTTCCCACATATATATACACACATACATATATATGTACATGTCGACCCTTGAACAACATGGCTTTGAAATGCACAGGTCTATTTATACATCATTTTTTTTCAACCAAACGAGATCTAAAAATACAGTATTTGTGGGATGTGAAACCTACTATATGCAGGACCAACTTATTGTATATGCCATTCAAATGGCAGACTGAGGGTCTTGAGTATTTGTGGATTTATCTATATCTGGAACCAATACCCCACAAATACCAAGGGACAATTATATGTATGTATGTATGCATGTGTGTGTGTATACGAGGGAGAGAAGGGGAGGGGGAGAGAGAGAGAGAGAGTGAGAAAGGGAGAAAGAGAGAGAGATTTATTAAAAGGAACTGGGCTCATATGATTATGGAGCATGAGGATCCTCAGATCTGCAGTTGGCAAGCTGGAGACTCAGGAGAAATGATGGTTTACTTCCACCTGAGTCTGAAGGCCTATGAACCACGGTAGCCAAAGGCATCAGTTACAATCCAAAAGCTGCAGGCTCAAGACGCAAGAAAAGTTGATGTTGTCAGTTTGAGTACAAAGGCAGAAAAAAATAACTGTAGGTAAACTTTTTAAAGGAGCAACTAGCTCAGAACTTTGTTTTTCTTCACTGAAAGCAGGGCAATGTATATCACCACATTCACTGGAGCCATAGCAGAGAGAAACTGGTTTTAGTATGCTACAGCAGCAGGTGACTTTAAAGGTAAACCTTAAATACATGAATATAAAACTCTTGATTTCTCAAATTTCTACACATTTGCACTGACAATAAAAATGGAAATTGCTGGAACTATAAAAAAGAAATATCTGTACCAAATTAGTATTTGCATCCCAGATTCTAGCATTCAGGGTCACAAGCAAGACACTGTAGTTCCAAGTATTATAACAACAAACACCAAAACCAATTGGCTTCTTATGCAAAATAAGACATTTTGGAAGGATATTAAAGCAAACTTCCCCCACTCCCCAAATAATCTAAACCACAAAATTTTGGAAAGCCAGTTTTAAGTGCATCTGCAGGGAATTAAGCAACAATAAATATGTGGCTTGCTTTCTAGAAAATTGCTTTCAACATTACTGAGAGATTTTTAGCATTTATATATTTCTGTCTAAGTTTTAAACTCCTGGGAGAGGGAAAATGATTGGTTCATTTCATATTAATCAGGCATGGTTATGTTGAGAAAGAATTATACAGAACAGACATGGTGCCTTAAAATTACTTTTGATGACAAAAAAGATACTCAAATTAGGCCTCCTATCCTATACTAGTTAAGCAATAGAACAGGAATTGAATAAGACCTCTGCAATTTCTTTCCCCAGTATTTCATAGTTCTCCCTATATAGAGGTCTTTCGCCTCCTTAGTTAAATATATTCCTAGGTATTTTATTTTCTTTGTTGCTATTGTGAAAATTATTGCATCTTTGATTTGGTTCTCAGCTTGACTATTGTTGGTGTATATGAAAGCTAGTGTCTGTCTATATTGATTTTGTAACCTGAGACATTGCTGAATTTTTTTTTATCAATCCTCAGAGTCTCTTGGTTGAATCTGTGGGGTTTTCTGGGTATAAGATCATATTGTCAGCAAAAAGAGATACTTCAGACTCTTCTTTCACCATTTGGATACGCTGGATTTCCTTCTCTTGTCTGATTGCTCTGGCTAGGACTTCCAACACTATGTTGAATAGAAGTGGTGATAGTGGGCAACCTTGTCTGGTTCCAGTTCTCAGTGGGAATGCTTTCAATTTTTTCCCATTCAGTGTGAAGTTGACTGTGGATTTGTCATATATGGCTTTTTTCATTTTGAAGTATGTCTCATCTATGCCTCCTATGTAAGGCATTCTTATCATAAAAGGGTACTGAATTTTATCAAATGCTTTTCTGCATCTATTGAAGGGATCATATAGTCTTTGTTTTTGTTTCTATGTTTGTGGTGAATTGTATTTATAGATTTGTGTGTGTTGAACCATCCTTGCATCTCTGGAATGAAGCCCAATTCATTCATGATGAATTACTTTTTTGATGTGCAGTTGAATTTGGCTTGGTAAGATATTATTCAGAATTTTTGCATTTATATTCACAAGGGATATTGGTCTGCAGTTTCCTCTTTTTGTTGTGTCCTTTCCTGGCTTTGGTATCAAGGTGATATTGGCTTCATAGAGTAAATTGAAGAAGATTCTTTTCTTCTCAATGTTATGGAATAATTTCTGCAGTATAGATGCCAGATCTTCTTTGTAGATTTGATAAAATTTGGATGTGAAACCGTCTCATCCAGGACTTTTTTTTTTTTTTGATGAATGATTTTTTATTGCTGCTTCAATTTCAGTGCTTGATATTGGTCTGTACCTGAGTTCTATTTCTTCCTGACTGAGCCTAGGGAGTTGTGGGTTTTCAGGAATTTATCCATTTCCTCCATGTTTCCAAGTTTATGAGCATAGAAATTTTTATAGTATCTGGAGATGATGTTTTGTATTTCCCCGATATCAGTTGTGATTTCTCCTTTTTCATTTCTGGGTGATCTGATTAGAGTCCTTTCTTTTCTGTTTCTGGTTAATTTAACAAGGGGCCTGTCAATTTTGTTTATCTTTTCAAAGAACCAACTTTTTGTTTCATTAATCTTGTTTAAAATTTTTTCGTTTTTGATTTCATTTGTTCTGCTATGATCTTAGTTATTTCTTTTCTTCTGCTGGGTTTGGGATTTGTTTGCTCCTTCCAGTTCCTTGAGATAATTCATTAGATTATTGATTTGTGATCTTTCTGTCTTTGGATGTGGGCATTTAAGGCTAGCACTTTTTCTCTCAAGACTACTTTTGCTGTATCCCACAGATTTTGGTAACTTGTATCTACATTATTATTTAGTTTGAAGAATCTTTTGATTTTACCCCACTTAGAACAGCTGTGATAAAAAAGACAAAAAATAACAGATGCTGGTGAGGATGCACAGTTAACGGAAGTCTTTTACATTGTTGGTGGCAATGTAAATTAGTACAGCAACTATGGAAAACATTATGAAGATTTCTAAAAAAGTAAAAATAGAACTACCATACAATCCAGCAATGCCACTACTGTGTATTTATCTAGAAGAAAATAAATCAGTATATCAAAGGGATACCTACATTCACATTTTTATTGAAGCACTACTCACAATAAAAAAGATATGTAATTAATCTAAGTGTCCATCAATGGACAAATGGTTAAAGAAAATGTGGTATTTATACACAATGGAATACTACTCAGCCATACAAAATAATGAAATCATGTCATTTGCAGCACTATGGATGGAAGTCAACATCTTATGCTAAGTGAAATAACCCAAACACAAATATCCCATGTTCTCACTCATATACAGGAGCTAAGAAAGTTGATCTTATAGAGGTAGAGAGTAAAATGATGGATACCAGAGATGGGAAAGGGTGTGTTTGTGCATTGGGGGTAATAAAGAGAGGTGGTTAATGGATGCAAACACACAATTAAATAGAAAGCATAAGTTCTAATGTTAGATTGGAGAATAAGGTGACTATAGTTAGCAACAATGTATTGTATATTTCAAAATAACTATGAGAGGACTTGAAATGTTCCCAACACATACAAATGATGTATTCAAGCTTATGGACACCTCAAATGCCATGACTTGATTAATACATAGTCTACGTATGTAACAAAATATCATATGTATCCCATAAATATGTGTCAATAAAAACAATTGTTAAAATATTCTGAGCAGTGATATTCAGAAACATTTACAGTTAAGTGGAGCAAGAGTCAAGATGTCTATCTTCTGTTATACAATTCTGATTAGGCATTTATTTTCAAAATACTATCTAACCAATTGCATAGATTTTGATATTAAAAAACAAGACATTTTGTCCATTAATTATGACAAAAATCTAGTTATCATTTTGAGAGACACTGGAATGTGCAAAGGTTGAGGAGCTGTTGAGGAGCATTTCAGCATGTTATGTGTGCTGACAATTCCATATGAGTCCCCCACCAATGTGGAACACTAAGGTTTTATTGCATGGAGTTTGAGTCATGAAATTGATGCACTAGGGGCAATGTAGTATGTGCCCAGATGGCCCAGTGGGTAATGCCAGGAGAAAGAATAACAGTGAAGAAATGCTCACTCTTGTGTCCTTCCACAGCAACAAATACAAGCTTCAATCACAGCTACTGTAATCCTTTATTGGACTTCTGGATTATGTATTTTCATATCTATTCTGTGATTTTTTTTGTGGGCAGAAACCTTGGCTTATTCATCTTTACATGCCTTGCACTTAGCTCAATACCTAGCCCATAACAGAAATTTAATGCATAATTTTTGAAGAGATAAAAGAATGACTAAAACTTTGTGGTACAGTTCTTGGTGAATTATTAGGGCAGTATCTGGGACTGAGGTCGAGCAGTACAGAGCCCCCCAGATTTGTGGTTATAGCAGGCAGGAGAGGTTCCTGGCAGTAATCACTCTAACAACTGCTAGCATAATATTGCTACTCTTTAAGAAGTTTTGCCTACCTGCTCAACAGCTTTCTGCTTGGCTAGATCTTCAGGATTTGAATTTCTTTTGATGTTCTGTGGTTTCTCTCAACGGTAGTATCTTCAATGTCAGAGGTGTTTTTTCCAGGTAAATGATAGAACCTGAAGAGGAATGAAAATACCCTTAGGGGCTCAGGAGCAATTATTTCTCCTGATTATTCTGGGAGGCAGAATCACAGAGAGCATGGAGTGGTTAATGGTGTTGGCATCAAACAAACCTGAGTTGAACATCAACTCTGCCATATCCTAAATGAGCCTTAATTGAGCTCTGCCAATCTTCAATGGCCCTAAGGTAACTTACTTAACTTTGTTGTCCAGTCAAGGTCCCCATAGTCAACAACTGGCATACTCCAAACAGTGTGATTGAAGAGAACATAAGAAAGGTGTGCAGAGTTAAGGAAATAACAACAGGTAAGGAGGGCCTAGAACTAGCAACAACAGGAAGCTTTTTCCATCTTAAACCTGAAAAGGAAAGAAGAAAATGTGTTATCACATCACTGACACAGCCGGAGACATAGAGGTGGGGGACCACTGATTTGAAGTGTGGTCACAGAGGAAGGCAGTCTCTAGCAGAACCAAGACTAAACATCCCTATTTATTCTCCCACACTGCGTCACCTCTCAGTTCTTCCAATCATTTGAATCCAAACCTAAACAAAAGAGCCATGTGGCCCAGGAAAAGAAGTCCCTGGATGTCAGATTTCCAGGGTGAGGAACAAGGCAGAAAAGTGCAGAGAATAGATCTGGAGAGAAGTAGAGAATAAAAATATTCCCTAATCTTCAATTTTCCTTTCCATAAGGGATTTTAATCATATCTTTCTTACACAGTTGTTGTGAAGGTTGAGTAAAATAATAGATGCAAAGCATTTAGCATGAAGCTTAGCACATGGTTAATACTTGTTAAGTATTAAAGTGTCCTCTGGAAGTTTCCTGAGGCTCTGAACAGTGGGATCCTAACTTGTGAAAACAATTCTTTTCTAATTAATCTCTTATTTCAAAACCAACTAAATGGATTTAGAAACTGTCTCTTCTATTTTGAGGATATTTCTACACACATAATTTATACAGTTGCAAACATTCCTGGCATCAGATTTGGATTCAGAAAGATCCATGTTCCAATCTGGTCTTCAGTTTCTTTACTAACTATTTTATGTGGCCTAGATAATTGTGTATTTTATACAAGCCATAGTTTTCTCAGCTATAAAAAATAAGGGAATAATAACCCTACCTCAGAGATGTTTGTCAAAAGCAAAACAGGATCTGTCTAATACCTGATAGGCTCTCAGAAGTTAGCAATACTATGCTTTAATATTACTATATAATACTTTAATATTTCAATGTATATTTGAAATTATTGGGCTAATATCCTAAAAATAGAGACTAAGACTTGTTAATATACAATCTACAAAAAGAGTCTAAGAAATGCAGTGAATCTCAATAACCTTCAGAGATATTTTTATATTCTCCATTACCAAACAGCAAAGATGATAATAGGTTGACTCCAGACGTTCTCAGTAACATGCCTTCTTCTTCAATCTGACTTTATTTTCTTTTAGCCACTCAACTATAAGGAGTCATTTTGGGCAATTAGACAGTTTTCCTTGCTCTGCTTGGTCAAGAGACACTAATGGGAAAATGTTTGGGAGCAAATAGAATTATTCTACCTTTTCTTAGAGGGAACCAGCAAAAGTCACTGAATGAAAAATGTTCTTGATGCAGAAGAACACACCAGTGATAAGCATATTTACCATTCTTGATGACTACATCAAGCCCACACCACCATCAGCATTCAGTGCAACACCAAGACTTGCAGGAAACCATTCCTTTTGCAAAAGGTCAAACATTGGTAGCCCTAAGCTTTTGAAATGAAGCAGAGAAAACAATTTCAAAGCTATTTACTACCCTGTTCTCTGACAGCTTTTGTCCCAGCTTCCAGTAAAAGAGATTTGCTTTTATAGTCACAATCCTTTAAGTAAATACGATGCTTGTGGCTACAAAATGCATTTGATTGCTTTCTTTGAGTCATAAGGCTTTTATCTTGTTTCTGTAATCATAAAGCCTACTAGGCATTGCATTTTTTCCAGGAGTACTGACTGATGTCCATCCTATACATTTAGGTAATGAGATAAGAGTATATAGATGATGATAGAGGAAATTTGGTAATTCAGGAAGGAATTTATTATACATTATTTCATTTTTACAATGAAAGCAATGTGCCTTTTGGAGGGTAGAAAAATTATTATTGTTTGATTGTAACATCTTGCATTTCTAATATACTTCCTAATCTTTTTGTGTATTAACAGGGATATAATTGAAGGTCCTTCAGCATTATTTAACAGAAACACACATACAAATTATTGAAGGCACTGTCACGGCTCTAGAACACTGTGGAAAATTGGAAGAGTATTAAGTGCAAAGCAGACTGAAGCTTGTGCAAAATCAGATGTAGTTTCTATTAGAAACTGATGGTTGAAATGCAATGTATGTGTAATTTTAATAAAAGAAAGTCACAGAGAAAATAAATGTTTTAGGAAAATGGTACTTTCAACTTTAAAATTAGTATATTTTAAAAGGAATATTATAACATTTATTTAATAATCTTTTTAGAAATATAAACAATTCATAGAGCTGTTATTTTTAAAGACCATTATTACCACTCTCATTTTATAGTGAGAAATTTAAATATGTGGCTTTTCTGAGGTCACATACTGAGTAGGAAAAAGATTGATTTGCTATCAGATAATGTGAAACAAGAAAAGGAAATAGAATGATATGTTCTCAAACTTTTGCTCTAGGCCTGTTTATGTTTTTACACTGCTGTAAATATAATATAGAGCTTTCTAAAATCCATTCCGCTGCTAGGAGCCATTTTATGCCAACAATTATGATATGTTTAAAAATAGTCAGCTTTTCTTGACATGTATATGTCTACCCGCTATGTAACAAGCTGTGGTAAGGTATGGGATAGAACAGTGACTAAGAAAGACAAGATTCTCTCCTTCATGGAGTTTAAAGTCTTACAAGTAACTGTAAGTGTAGCCAACACTAATGAAGGAGTAATAAACAATGTTATCGTGACACATAGATATAGGTCAAAAAGTCCTCACTAAAGAAATTATGTTAAACTGGAAATTAAAGGATAACTAGGCATTAACACAGTGAGTGAGTGACGGTGGTTGCTGAAGAGAATAAAGAGACAGAGGTGAGTGAGGACAAAAGTATTCCAGGTTAAAGAATGGCTTATTCAAAACCTCTGAAGGAGACAGATTAAAAACAAGAGTGCACTCAAGGAACCCAAATAAGCCCAAGAAGTCCAGTGAGGCTGATGTATGTGGTTTCTAATGAAGACACAATCGGGGCTTGAGAATTTGAACTAGACCAACTTCCATTTATATTTACTGAGTTAACAAATAAGGTCATATTGTCTAATTAGACTCATAAGAATAAGCAATCTTACCCAGTATAAAGCTTTACTAATAATGTTAAGGCTATAAATAATCACAAGGCCTAGGAAAAATGGACAGAAGTTTGAGACTATCAGTACAACTCCACAGATCCCTCTTGACACAATAAAATGCATTCTTCGGTCCATATTTAAAGGTGAACTATCTAAATGATGTATGGCGTCATCATTTACACAAAAAGGAGTTGCTTTGATCATGACACCTGTCCATTATATATTCCAATCATTACATAGCTTGTGCAACATTTTCTCTAGAATCATACCCCATAAATCCAGAGTCCCTGTTTGTTTACTGTAAATAATCCTATACAAACCTTGTACATGCTGCTAAAATCGTTCTACAGATGATGACTCTCTCACTAGTAAATACTAACAATGTGTTTGACAGCAGGTCTGCCATGTTCATAAGGGCATTTGGTCAGGTCATTTTTCCTTCTACTTCCAGGATATTCCATGGTAAAGTGTAAAAATGTGTTACAAGTCTGTTGTTAATCGTTTTTTTTTTCCCCCTTTACAAAATATGTTACAGATTTTGGATATTATCATGAAAACAATGACAATGGTTGAAAGACTTTAATTTTATATTTAGACTATGATAAAACATATAGAGAATAGATTGAAGAAGGACAAGATTACAGACAGGAAGACAAATTCCAAGCTTTTAGAATGTTAAGCATGGCTTAGACTAGATTGATAGCAGTGATGTGCAAGGGAAGGCAGATGCAAGAGTTATTTATGAGTCTGAGTCAATGGGATTTGGCGAGTAATTAAACATAGGTGGTGAAAGAAAGTAAGAAGTTAAAAATAACCCATATTTGAGCAGTAGGGTAGATGGGGCCATCAGCTGAAATAAGGTAACACTAAAAAAGAAATAGGTCTGGCAGTGAAAAATAAGTTCAATTTTAGATATATTGAGTTTGATGTGACTAGGAAAAACCAAACAGAAGGATTCCTGTAGGCAGTTGGGTCAGCAACTTAGGAGAAAACCCTGGGCTGGAGAGATGCGAGTTACTGGCATAAAAATGTTCATTAAGGCTGTGGGAATGGATGAGTGTATCCAAAGAGATCAATTAGGAAGAGAGCCAAAAGAAAGGTTAGCCAATATTTAAAGAGTACCAAATGAATAAGGAAAATGAAAGGAGCATGGTGTGAAATCAGAGAAGCCAAGGGTTGATTTTTAGATAAATAAAGAGAATGTGTCAAAATCTTCTGAGTGTACAGGCAAGTGAAAACTTTTCATTGGATTTAATAATGTGAATGGTACATTGGAATAAAACCTAAATAGCAAGAAGAGACAGAGTGGATACATGACTCCTCACAAAGGAGGGTTATTAAGTCAAGAGCAAGATAGGGGCCAGGTGCAGTGGCTCGCACCTGTAATCCTAGCACTCTGGGAGGCCGAGGTGGGTGGATTGTTTGAGCTCAGGAGTTCCAGACCAGCCTGAGCAAGAGCGAGATACCGTCTCTACTAAAAATAGAAAGAAATTATATGGACAACTAAAAAAATATATATACAGAAAAAATTAGCCGGGCATGGTGGCGCATGCCTGTAGTCCCAGCTACTCCAGAGGATGAGACAGGAGGACTGCTTAAGCCCAGAAGTTTGAGGTTGCTGAGAGCTAGGTTGACCCCACGGCACTCTAGCCTGGGCAACAGAGTGAAACTTTGTCTCAAAAAAAAAAAAAAAAAAAAAAAAGAAGAAAAAAAGGGCTACATGTAAAACTAAGAAACAAACACTGATTTTATATTTAATATATTTGTCAATGATTTATTTATTGTCCAAGTCCGAGATTATCCTGTTCAGTGCAGTTGCTCTCAACTTCTGATTTAAAATATAAATTATGTATGCAAAAAAAAAAAAAAAAAAAGATAGGGCTATAGACAGAAAGAGAGAGGTTTACGGAAAGATTTTAATAGTATAAGAGAGTGAATATGTTTGAATACTGGTGGTAAAGGCACAATAGAGAGAACTTTAAGATGGAAAGAGCTTCAGCAGAGAGATGTTCATAAAAGAACTTAAGAGATATTTTTTGAAAAAAAATAATTTCTGAAAATTGTTATCAGAAGACAGGATGGGTCCAGATAAATTCTTTGTTGATTGTGTGCAAGGCACAACTTTCAAGCAGGACTTGAGTATGTCTGTCTAGTATGCCTTTACAGCACTCTTCTCTCCCCCTCCTTTTTTTTTTTAATCTACCGAATCTGTGAGCCTGTGAGTGTTTGGGGAATAAAACAATCCATTCGTTTTAGCTTCATCAAAAGAGTTAGAAAAGAAGAGCTGCTGCACAATGTCCCGTCCCGCGGGATCAGTTACTTGTGGGACCTGTGGAGGAAGGAGTGGGAATTCGGACGGGGCGGGGGACACGAGAAATGGAGACAAGACAGGATTCTGATCAAGTCTCCTTTATTGGCGGTTGAGCAGAGGCTTAAGTAGGGCAGAAAGAGGAGGTAGGAAAGGTGGTGCAAATATTCCCATATATGGAGATTCTTCAGGTACTCAAGGGGCACGTCACAGTGGGGAATTGGAAACTTACAAATTCCTTTGCAAGTCAGACCGGCTATTTCAGATAATCAGGCTGTTTCACATGGCTTCGCGACCATTTTAAATAAGCCATTGCCGGGCCTCCTGGCTCCGGACAGCACAAGTTATTAGATAATACAATCTCAATACAGAGAGAAATTTTATTGACTTGCTGTTGAATTATCCATACTTCTCTCCTCTTCCATTCTCATGAATAATGGGAAGCTGACCATATTTCAAATAAAAAAGGAGTAATGTGCATTGATACAATGTTGATACACCCTTACTTCTCCTTAGGATTTCAATATGAAAATGTTAGCAGGACTGAAAATATTTTTTAGCTTGCAATAGTAGTAATTATAGTAATAATAGCAAAAACAAAATCTCTTGTTTGTCAAAGGAATTATATCATTGATTTATTATTGTTAAGACATTTTTTTCTATAGGAGTGTATGTATGTATAACAATTTACCCCTTAGTAATCAATGGCACTCAGTTGAGAGACTGATTATTGAATTTAAGAATCAATATTTAAGCAGGAAAGAGAGGAAAGATATTTGAATGGGAAGAGGATCACTACTTATCTTTTATAATATTATTTTTAATCAATTGAACTTAGTAACTCAGTGTAGGACCATCAAGAATCATTTCTAAGTAAAAATAAATTGCTATTTTACCTTTTGGTTGAGAGTTAAGGAGTTCAAGATTTTTTAGTTCATCTAATCATCAGGGGCTACGTAGGATTTAAGTACAGAATATCCATGATAATCCTGCCTTTCAGTGAATTCACTGAGAGAAAAAACCCTAAAACTGTTAAAACCTAAAACAATTGCCAGGCAAGATAATATTTCCATTTGTTATAATTATGCTGATGTTCCTCATTGCTCTCTATTGTGAACATCCCTAAAATGCCTTCAGGTTTATGACTCTATAAATCTGGAAAATGCCTTACAGTGAAATAATGGTCATCTGTTTCTAAATTAAAATTGTATCATAACACTGAAGGCTGATATCCATAAAGTTGTTAACTCTTATAAGTAAAACATTAAACAAAGGGAAAATCCTTCTTATATTTGATATTTCTAATATAGGTAGACACTTAAAGAATGTCAAAAAGGCAGAGAGAATTTTTTTCTTTTCACATTGAAAATTAAATTAAGATGTAGCAGCCCTCTTGATCTGGTCTGGACTGCAAATATGGTTAGAGCACAGTGGGAAAGGGTAAAGAATTCAGTCATTACTTTTAGATTAACAGATGAATAATTTGGGGCAGGAATTTCTGAACAGAGCATACATAAAAGAAATTAATATGTATAAAATAGATAGATACTCTGATCAAGGCCATGTCAGAATAAAATTGTATTACAATAATTGGACCAGAGAGTTCTGCCAACTGGGCACTTGTTATCCATAGGAAGGAATATGCGCCAACAGAAATATTTCCACACAAACTATTTGTTGCAGGCAGATGCAATATAAATTTAGCTTCTGAGCATGTCCTTCTGAAGTATAATCTAAGAAAAGATAATAGCTTCCCCAAACCAAAATATCTCACCTACCCTCCAGCCCTTACCCTCAATTTACCTGGCATTATATCTGGAAGTACCACCATCAGTATCACTCTAGAGGTTAGGTAAACCGTGTTGCCTCTGAGAAGAAACACATTATGGTGAATATTTGATTAATTCTTTACTAGACAAAATGGAACAGATGTCGTAACACTTGGCACATTTGAATATGTTCAAGGAATTCAGTACATATTTGTACGTATTGAATCAATGAGTTCCCAGCACAAAGCAGAAAAAGACAAAAACAAAACCAAACATAAAAAAACCAAACACATTGTATGCGATTTCATATTACTGTGTCTGAGATTGAATTTGAGCTACACATTTTGCACTTTTAATTCCCTTTTTTCTTGTGGATCCTTTGGCATTCTCCCTATACCCTGCAATTCAGCTCTTTGTGAAATTATATATCATAAAAATAGCTTCTTTGGGATATCACAAGAGGTCCAGTACCAATCTAAGCAGAGTCCTCCTGTCTTGAATCCCTTACTAATTAGGTGAATCTAGGCAGGACACTTCATCCAGGATGAGAAACTTATCTATTTTCTTGTTAAGCGTCATTTTGTTAGTGTCTTTTTCTTTTTTTCATTTTTTGGTCTTCATCATTATAGTCTATGTTGCAATAAACTTTCTTATGGATAGCTTTTTGACTATTGTGTTACAGTTCCTTCATTAGATAAGTGTTCCTCCATCTTTTCAGGATACAAATGCTGGATTACATGCAGCTTCAACCTTACTAGGCATTGCCAAATGCTTTCTATAATGTGCTGATTCATATTCATGCAAGAAGTATATGAGAGTTTTACTTTTATCCCATATCACTGATATGTGAAATTATGATGCTCTTTAATATTTTCCAATCTTAACGGGGGGAACAATTTCAATAATGTTTTAATTTTCATCTTGCTGATTAGATTGAGCAAATTTCCTTTAATAGTTCATTTGTCATCCCATTCCCAGAAATTATCTATATCTATTCCACACTATTTTTACACAATTATTCAATTTTTAATGTGGTTATATGTAAGAGGTCTTCCTTTTGTTTATGACAAGAAATTTGCTATTTTTGTTCTTCTACACATTTTTTGTCTTTTTTCCTGTTGCTGACTTCATTTGTTTTTTTTTAATCACCATATTATAATTGTACATATTTATGGGGTACATAGTGATTTTTGGATATTAATACATATAATGTATAGTGATCAGGTCAGGGTAATTAGCATATCTATCATCTTAAATATTTATTATTTCTTCATGCTGAGGACATTCAGTATCCTTCTAGCTATTTGAAACTATATATTATTGTTAACTATAGTCATCCTACAGTAGACTAGCACACGAAAACTTATTCTTACTATTCAGCTGTAATTTTGTATCCTTTAACAAATGTCTCTCTATCCTTCCCTTGCCCCTTCCCTTGCCAGCCTCTAGTAACTCCTGTTCTACTTTTTACTTCTATAAGAACAACTTTTATTAACTTCGTTTGAATGAGAACGTGCAGTGTTTAACTTTCTGTTCCTGGCTTATTTTACTTGATACAATGTCCTCCAATTTCATCCATGTTGCTGTGAATGACAGGATTTCATTCTTTTTTGTGGCTGAATAGTATTGCATTCTGTATACACAGCACATTTTCCTCATTAATTCATGTGTTGTTGAACCCCTGGGTTGAATCCATGTCTTGGCTATTGTGAATAGTAGTACAATAATCATAGGGGTGCAGGTGATTATTTCCTTTCCTCGGATAAATGCCCACTAGTGGGATTGCTGGATCATGTGTTAGTTCTACTTGTAGTTTTTTAAGGAACTTACATACTTTTCTTCATAGTAATTGTACTAGCTTACATTCCCCTCAACAGTGTATAATAAGAGTTTCCTTTTCCCTGTATCCTTGCCAACATTTGTTATTTTCGTCTTTTTTATAATAACTATCCTAACTGGGATGAGATGATACACTGTGGTTTTGATTTGCATTTCCCTGATGATTAGTGATGTTGAGCAGTTTTTTGGTTTTTTGGGTTTTTTTTTTTTTTACTGGTTTTACATTTATGTCTTTAACAAATTTTGAATTGAGTTTCATATAAGATGAAATGTAGGGAGGCTAGTCTCATTCTTCTGCATGCCAATATCCAATTTTCCCAGCATCATTTATTGAAGGGACTGTCCTTTCCCTAGTGTTTGTTCTTAGACCCTTTGTTGAAAATCAGTTGGCTGTATTTACATGAATTTATTTCTGGGCTCTCTATTGTGTTCTGTAAGTCTACGTGTCTGTTTTTATGCCAGTAACATGATACTTTGGCTACCGTAATTTTGTAATATATTTCAAGTCAGGTAGTATATGATGTCTCCATCCTTTGCTCCAGATTGGTTTTCCTATTCAGAGTCTTTTTACTGTACCATATAAACTTTAGGATTTTCTTTCCTATATCTATGAAGAATCTCATTGATATTTTGATAGCCATTTCCTTGAATCTGTAGATTGCTTTGGGTAGTATGGTCATTTTAACAATATTAATTCTCCCAATCCATGACCATGGCATGCCTTTCCATTTGTTTGCATTCTCTTCAATTTCTTTCATTATTGTCTTGTAGTTTTCCTTTAGAGGTCTTTCATCCCTTGATTACATTTATTCCTAGGTATTTAAATTTTTTTAGCTCTTGTAAATAAGATTGTCTTCTTGATATCTTTTTAACTAGTTTGTTGTTCATTTATAGAAACACTACTGATTTTTGTATGTAGATTTTGTATGTTGCAACTTTACTGAATTCCTTTATGAGTTTTCAGAGTTTTTTGGTACAGTGTTTAGGTTTTTCTCTACATAAGATGCAGTCATTTGGCTTTTATTTTTAGCTTCATTACTAGTTTAAATAATTTGATTGTGATTTGCCTTGGTGTAATTTTCTTCTTCTTCTTTTTCTTCTCCTTTTGTTTTTTTTTTTGTCATTGTGGTTTGTTCAGCATCTTGGATTTTCAGGTTTATAACTTTCATCAAATTTTATAAATTGTGGCCATAAATTCTTCAAATGCTATGTTCCTCTTTTTTTCCTTTTCTTCAAAATACACCAATTGTCCATATATCAAGTAGCTTGGGGTTATTCCACAGTTCATTGATGGTTTCTTTAATTTTTTTCAGTGTGTTTTTTTCTGTTTCATTTTGGATGGTTCCCATTTCTGTGTCTTTAGCAGTGTCTTTTGTAATGTTTAATCTGCTGTTTATCTCATGCACTTTTTTTTCAGACATTGTAGTTTCCATCTCTAGAAATACAATTTAGACCTTCTTTATACCTTGCATGTTTCTTAAGATGTTCAAATATCTTTTATTTTCTGAGCATGTGGAATAAAGTTATTATAATTGTTTTAATTCACCTATCTAATAAATCTATTATGTGCATCATTTCTGACATTGTTTGTTTGACTGATTTTTTTTTTCCTCTAATTTTGGGGAGTATTTTTTTTTTCATTGAAGGCCTGATCATTTTTAGCTGGATGACAAACATTATAGACTTGACCTTATTGGATGCTGGATAATTTGTATTTCTATAAATATTTTTGAATGTTTTTTCTGAATATAGTTACTTTAGTTGTAAAAAAAAAATTTACTCCTTTAGTGACTTTCTTTTAGTCATTTAAGTTTGGCATTTTAGGAGAAGACTTCAGTACAGAGCTAAGCATTCCCTATTTTGAGGCATAACACTTTTAAATACTCTTCCAGTTGCCCCCTGAATTATGAAGCTTAGTATACCTGCTACTGAGGATAGTCATTAAAGAGTTAACTGAACATTTGTGAACTTCACAGATTATTTCTTCTAATTTATTTAGGTGGTTCTTTCTTGACTTTGAGTAGTTTTCTCAGAAGTGTGCATTGATTGAATTCACTAAAAACTGAAGTGAAAACTTTGATAACGTATGCAGTTGTCTCTGCTGCTCTTTTTTTCTCTGCAAACTCTGGATATTTTGGCTTACCCGGACTCTCAGCTTAGTCTACTTAACTCCGGGAGACCAGCCAGCTCTGCCTTGATCTGTCTTTGTATTATTGCCTGGAAACTTTATTCAGGCACAAGCTGGATCAATCTTAGCGCTCACCTCATTTATTTCCCATCTTTCAGGAAGCATTATCCTTTATTGTCTTCTATTCAATGTCTTGAGACATTGTTTCATGCATTTTGTCTATTTTTTATTTATTTTTTAGTCAGATGGGTGAATAGAGTTTCTGTCTTGGCTGAAAGCTCATAGCTGCTTTTCATTCATTATAATAGTTAGGAGTCAATAAGCGTCATCGAGTAATCTTCACCTCGTATCTTCTGAATTTCATTACTTCTTAAAGTGTTGCATCATTTTTCCTCTTATCTACTTCCTACTAACTAGAATGAAAAATACTTTATATGGTTCTTAATGGTATGGAGTTAGAAGTATGACTATTCTTTTGGCAGAGTCATTTTTCTTAAAAATTTTATAAACAGAAAATATTTAGAGATTACAAGTCTGGTCCTCAGTTTGGCCATTCTACATATGAGATTCCATTTAATAAAATTTTAATAGATTGTATTATGTGAGTTTCATTGTTTTTTACACATTGAGCAACCTGCCCTGGTAACTTGTTTTCAATTTCACCTTTTTGATCTAATTTTTGTTTGAAATTTTGAAAATGATATTCAAGAAAATACAAAAGTAGTAGCTAAATATTTTTATATAGGACTGCTTCCCTGCCTCAGGACATTGCCTTAAGCATGTAATCTTCCAAGAGAGAATTTAATATTCAATACTTTCCAAACTTATTTGACTGTAAAGTTTTTGTTGTTGTTTGAATACATTTAAATAATAAATGTTGAAAAATGTGTCCTTAGCAAATATATCAAAATCATAAAAAAGTATTAGTATATGACACTCATTCCAAAAGAATTACCTTAAAGACCTTTCATTGTCGGATACAAAGACTGTAACATTTCTTTTTTTAACTAACCCAGAAGCCTCATCTATTTTTTTTATTTTTTATTTTTTTTATTTATTTTTTTTTTTTTGAGACAGAGTCTCACTCTGTTGCCCAGGCTAGAGTGAGTGCCGTGGCATCAGCCTAGCTCACAGCAACCTCAAACTCCTGAGCTCAAGCGATCCTCCTGTCTCAGCCTCCCGAGTAGCTGGGACTACAGGCATGCACCACCATGCCCGGCTAATTTTTTCTACATATATTTTTAGCTGTCCATATAATTTCTTTCTATTTTTAGTAGAGATGGGGTCTCGCTCTTGCTCAGGCTGGTCTCGAACTCCTGAGCTCAAACAATCCGCCCACCTCGGCCTCCCAGAGTGCTAGGATTACAGGCGCGAGCCACCACGCCCGGCCCAGAAGCCTCATCTAAACCAGAATGCTAAAAAATTAAAAAATGATTTATATCTTTCTGCTTTCTCAACTGTATCATTAGTAAAATGGTTTTCAAATTATTGTGAATAATACAATTATACTAATAAAATTAGAATGATTAACATGAGAATTATAGATACTAAGAAATAGGGTTTGTTTTGTTAGAAAGGAAGCTAAGTTTTTTCATTTTAATATTTTTTATGTTAGTGTCAGGTATAAAATTATACTACTTATTGTGAATACAAATATTTGATATATAGTCTAAATGACTTTCCTTTTACGGCTTCTATCTTTGTTGCTAGTTAATATTTGAAAATTTTTCCATATAATAAGGATTTTAGAGATTAACATTGGTTTATTTTGTGAGTTTCTTTGAATACTTTTGTCTGTTGTTACTGTTGACATTACAGACCCTAAATTTTTAGGAATTTTAATTTAGTCATTGATTTGGTTCATCCACTGAATTCAGAAAGTGCCGTACTATTGTTATATTTTGTAGTAAATATAACTAGACCATTCAATAAATGGGTATTCTGGTTAATTTAGCATTGTCAACAAAACTTCAGAAATATTTTTTAGTCAGGAAATTGGATTACATTTTGTAGGAAATGCATTGTACTCATCTTAATTAAATCTGTTGTTGATGATTACAGGACATGTCCAGTTTTAGGACCATCCTTTTGATTATCAATGAACTCTGGGCAGTATTTTATATGAAGGAATAGAACAGTGGATGAATCTATCTAATTATAGGGCAAAACCTAGAAATGTATTTTGTTGTAGGTCTTGTGCTTACACTCTTACCCCTAAATTTGAACATGGAGAATAAAAAGAAAATGATTCTGGTTAATTGATGATTCTCTATTATAATTTTGTTCATGGAAGTGTCATTGTGCTTTCTTATTATGGTCAATTTTTTAAAAAAAATATTGAAAAATGAAAAAAAGAATGATGGTTTTTAGTGTTAAACCTTAGTACAAAATGAGAGCTGGATAACTTTCTAGCTGCTATGGAGAAAGATCTTGACTATATAATTATAAAATATATGACAGAAGGAAAAATATGGGGAGTAAGGAATCTCTGCATAGAAAATTTATAAATGCATTACATAAAACAAGTTTTGAAGCTTTTCTTTCTCATGAGAGAGCATTTTGAGGAGCTGATATTTGAACAAGGAAACCATATTACTTTTGTGTATTTCTGTACCTTTCTCATTTGCTTCATGGTCACAAAAAGCACAAAACATGGAGATCTATGCTAAAGTGGATCATATCTTTCAGTAGTTGGTTATCTTAATGCTCAATTATAAAAATCCATCTCATTAAAAAATAATCTTAATTTTTATCCTACTTATATGGCCATCAAAATGCACTTATGAAATTTTAATCTATATTATAGAATATTTGATTTTTTAGAATATTTTAAAAAGTCATTATTACTTAAGAAAATTTGGAAAATTAATAATCACATTTTCTTTTATTCTTCTGTGGCTCCACCAAAAAAATTAAACAAGAATGATTAATTTTTCAGCTTCTCAGCTTGTTTCTTCAAATTTCCACAATTCAGGTTTGCTACTTTCCTTCACTCTTCAATGTGGTTTCAGACTATACAATGCCAGTACAGCAAAAACTCGTTTAATTATGCACAAAGAGTATTCAGTCAATTCTACTCACTACTGAAATTTCTGATCTATCTTTGTGTATTTAGTACATAATTTAAGAATATGATATTGACTGATTATTCATTATTTTGAAGTACTAATGGACTATACTAATATTAAATTATTTCAAATTGATATAAAGATTGCCTCTAGTTGTTACTATAGCACAATGTGTTAGAAATCGTTTGCTTTTTTATGGTACTCTGGAGGTTATTACATGTATAGGAATATTATTTTTTAAATTACTTTTTGGTATCATAGCTCGTGTATATAATTATGTTTGTTTTACATCTATTTTATTACATAAAATAGCAAATTATTTTTCAATTACTCTTTCTATTCTCTTTTTCTTAACTTTTTATTTTGAAATAGTCCAAACTTTCAGAAAAATTTAAATAATATTAGAAAAATTTCTACATGCTATTTTATTTTATTTGCATTATCATTCTCTCTCAATATTATATATATATTTAGCTACGTATTTATTTTATATTCATATGATATATTACATATTTATATATAATTACTTTCTGTACCAATTGATAATAAGTTACAGACATGATACCCATTTTAACTAAAAGACAAGTACACTTTTGTACACTTCCATGCTTGGCTAATGCACTCCAACTAGTTGAATGGGTTTGCAAGTGCCTAATGTGCACACTTCTTCCCAATTACTCTCAGTGATTTCATATGAATATCTTGGAATCAGCCACTGCAAGAGTATTTATACTATGCAAATAAGTAAATGTTACAAATCAGGGCTTCCCCACCACCACCACCTCTGGAGAACTGATTTACCAGCATGGCACTGAAATAATTATCACTTTCAGAAAATTAATATTGCCACAACACTACCATAACCCAGAGATATCATTTAAATAGTGAAGTTCAATAATGCCCCTTAATAGCAATAAAACAAAACAAAACTTGTCTCTTAAATATGTCTTTTTAAGAGCAGGCACAGTGGCTCTCAGCTACAATTCTAGCATTTGGGGAGGCCAGGGCAAGAGGATCACTTGAGGCCAGGAGTTCAAGTCCAACTCGGACAACATGTGAGACCTCATCTCTATAAAAAATAAAAAACATTAGCTGGGGTTAGTGGCACAAGCCTTTAGTCTTAGCTACTCAGGAGGCTGAAGTGGGAGGATCTCTCAAGGCCAGGAGTTCAAGACTGCAGTGATCTGTGATCATCACTGGATTCCAGCCTAGGTGGCAGAGACTCAGTCTTAAAAAAAAAAAAAAAAAAAAAAAGTCTTTTTAATATTTCTCCATCTGGAACAGTTTTTAGGTTTTCATTGTATTTTTTAACCTTGAAATTTTTGATGAGTATATGGCAATTAATTTTTAGATTTTCTCACAATTTGTATATATATAATGTTTCTTCACAATTAGATTGAGGTGATGCATTTTTGTCAGGAACTCACAGAAGTAATACTGTATTCTTCTTAATGTGTTGTATCAAGAGGTGTATATAATGTTAATTGGTCCTATAACTGGTGATATTATTAACTTTTATTACATGTTAAGCTGATGTATGAAAAGTTTCTAATTCTGTCATTGATACATCAACATAAGTGACTTGTATAACTTCCAGAATGAAACACTTAACTGTAATCTAAGACTCTCTGGGGCTCAATCTTTCCTTCTGGCCCAGTGACTAGCAGAATCATCCTTTTAAAAATATAAGTTGAATTATTTTATTTCTCTCTTCAAAAGTCTTCAATGGTTTTCCTTCTCATTCACAGTGAAAGCCAGAGCCTACATGACCTGTTTGTCCACTCCATCTCTCACACTGCCCCAGGTTCTCTGTCTTGTTTTTGTAAAGTGGCAAAGCCTAAGCTCTCCTTATGGCCTTTAGAATTGCTATTTCCTTTTCTCAGAAAACTTTTTCCTAGATATCCACCCACAAAGGTTGGTCCCTCATTGCTTTTAGCTTCAGACGTCATCCTAATAGAGAGGCCTGCCTTGATCCCTCACGTAAAGTAGTCATCCTAACCCAACCCTCCTTCTCCTCTTTCCCTATTTACCATACTCTGCTTTTCCCCTTGTGGCATTTATCACAAACTGGCTTACTTTATATTATTGTTATATATTTACTTACTGTTTCTCTTATGAGAAACAGTGCCCATGTATGCTTGGAGCATACTCTATGCTTAAGGAATATCAGTCTAATGAATAAATTTCTTTTTAATAGGCAGAATATACACTGTTAAAACAACTGCTTGAGTAAGGAAAAAACCTGCATTGCATTTGAATATATTTCATTAAAAGCTGATACATAATTCAGTATGTTAATAATGTAATAAAAACTTCTCAAAATGCATGTTAAATTTTATTTTATGTCAACAAAATATAATTTAATTTTCTAAAAAATCATACTTAAATTATGTTTTTAAGTATCTAGCCTACAATATTTTTTATAATACAGTCTTTTAAAATTCCACTGAAAGTGTCCTATATTTATTTGCCTACTTAATTAAATACTCTTCTATAGTTTATATCAACACATAAAATAGTATTCGCAGAGTGCAGAAAAGTAGTCAATTTTGTTTGTTTTACTTTTCTTGGTTCCTTGTCTCTCTAGTTCCTCTTTCCTCTGCTGACTCTATGCATAAAAATAGCATCAATATGGTAAAGCTTCTCAGGGGTTATTATACCACAAGGCTTTGACTTTAGAACATATTATTAAAACTGTAAAACACAAATTTCCTGCTTGTTGATGGGCATTACTGAAGAGCAGATATCAACTATTGTCCATGCACATTTATCTCTTATCTGGAGCATGAGTAAATAAAATTAATCAATCTTCTATTGTCACTTTGTTCATAATTTTCCATTGTCAGTAGCTTCTGAAACTTTTAAAACCTTAAAAACTCTTTCAATCAAGTCATAATTCCTTGTCAATTTATGTTTAACCTTACATTCATGAGAGCTTTATTTTCTAATTTTGACAAAATTGTATTTATATTCTCTCCCATCCTTCCCTAGCAAATACAATATAGTTTGTGTATTTTCCCTTACTCCAAAAATCTTCTCTGTTATCTCTGTAGATAATCATGGTGTGTCAATCACCTTCAAATTTTTTATAGATATACCAAAAAATAACACTCTCAGTGAGACTCTAGAGCTATGAGTTGTGCCCCAGGGCTTAATCCTTAGACCTCTATTCTGCCCTTTGGTGATCTTGTCTAGTCTCATAGTCTTAAATATCATCTACATACATTTAATTTTCAAATTTTGGATCCAGGGTCCAAACCTCTATCCTGAATCATTGGACTTGTTTCTCCAACTGACAATTGAAAACTTCTACTTTGGTAAATTAGAGACATCACAAATTTAACATGCTCAATATTAAACTACTGTTTTTCCCTCCAAAATTTTATTCATAACTTTCCCCATTTCAGATTATGATAATATTATCCTTTTATTTGTGCAGACTTAGCTCTTTCTTACATACTCTTTCTCTATACCCCACATCTAAAATTTCACAGATTACTACAAATTTAGTGGCTTAAATTAGCACATATATATCATCTTACAGTCCTGAAAATCAGAGGTCCAAAATGGCTTTCACTGGAAAAAATTCAAAATGTTGTCACAGCTTTATTTTTTCTGGAAAATCTAGGGGACAATCCGTTTCCTTTCATTTTCTAACTCCTAGAGGTTGCCCGCTTTCTTTGGTTCATGGCCCCTTCCTCCGGGTTCAAAACCAACAGTATAGCATCTTCAAATTTCTCTCTCTTTCTAAGCTCAGCTTCTGTTGTTATACCTCCATATCTGATTCTGACCCTCTTGCCTGCCTCTTATGAGAATCCTTGTGATTAAACTGGGCCCACCAGGATAATCCACATACTCCCCACCATCTCAAGATTCTTAATTAAATACATCTGGAAGGTCCTGTTTGCTATATAAAGCAACATATTCATAGTGGAGTAGGATGTGGACATCTTGGTGAAGAGGCATTGTTCTACCTACCACATGCTCTCTCTTTATCCCTCACATCTATTTACTCTATATTAAAAATACATACATATATATATAGAATCCAACTGCTTCTCACCCCCTACACTGCTAACACCTTATTCCTTGATGCTACTGTCTATTACCTGGAGTACTAATATAACTTTTTAATGTGACTCCTTGATTCTTCTACCAAAAAGTAAAATGATTCTGTTACAACAAAAATCTGACTGTTTGAAAACCCTCCAAAGACTTAAAGTATTTATTGCAAGTTTCTACAAGATCTTTCCCTGTACCTCTCTATTCTTTGAACTTATTCTTGTCACCTCTCAATCAGTTTTTAGCACACTGATTTTTTTTGTTATTTTTATAGAATTCCAAATATAACCCCTCTTGAGGCCTGTACACTGCCTATTTTCTCCACTTGTATAATTCTCACTCCAGATATCCACAAGGCTAACTCTTAAACTTCTTTCAAGTCTTTTCAAATATATTTCCTTCTCAATGAGGCCTCATTTCAACTCCCAATTAAAAGCCACAATCAACTTCCCCAGGCCCACCATGCACTTGATTCAACTTTTTATGCTTTATTTTTCATCCTAGCACTTATCACCTTCTAACATACCATATAATTTGGGGTGTTTGTTTTCTGCTTCTTTCTAGTATAATCTAAGCTCCTTAAGATCAGAAATTTTTAAATTGTGTGTTTGTGTGTGTGTGTGTGTGTTCTATTCACGGTTGTATCACAAGTGCTACAGTAGTATCTGGCACATAACAAATTTAAACAAATATTAGTTAATCAAATTCATTCTTCTTGAGTGGTGCTTATCTAATGACAATGGAATATAGTTGTACAATGACTGTTTATATGTTTAGATTATGATGAAAG
Organism: Eulemur rufifrons; assembly: GCF_041146395.1. Taxonomy (NCBI): domain Eukaryota; kingdom Metazoa; phylum Chordata; class Mammalia; order Primates; family Lemuridae; genus Eulemur; species Eulemur rufifrons. The sequence continues at coordinate 26,125,612 of NC_090997.1, read as the reverse complement.
TAAAAGGCAACCCATGCCTTGGCCCCGCTGGCATCAATTTCTATCCCTGTGGTTCCCAATCCCAGGCCCTGGACCGGCACTGATCTGTGGCCTGTTAGGGACCAGGCTGCAGAGCTTCACTGCCCCACCCTTGCCCTCCATCCCCTGTCCATGGTAAAATTGTCTTCCATGAAAATCAGGAAGGAGGACACACACACAGCAAGAAGTGAATGGTGGGTGAGCCAGCAAAGCCTTGTATTTACAGCTGCTCCCCATCTCTCACATGGCTGCCTGAGCTCTGCCTCTCCCTCTCTCCCTTCTGTCTACACCCTGCCACCACCATGGAAACACTGTGTTCTATGAAACAAGTTAAAAAGGTGGTAAAAAAGTTGAGGACTGCCGCTTTATCCCACCAGTAGCTTAAAAAAGGCTATTTTTGCCTCTCTGTAGACAGCAAATGGTTTTATGTGTACATGGAAATAAGTAGACAAACATGGAAGAGTAAATAAGTTGTTTATTGCTATTGTTATTAATTTCTGGTGCTCTCATTTCCCCCAAATTTCCTGTCATGATTTTGTGAAATTTCTTTAGAGGGAAAATAATTGAATATAATTACCTAAATAAACTAAAAGAATCTTCATATAATCACTTAATGTCAAATCTAGAAGGTTATTAACTAAAAATTAGTTTTGCAAATAAAGAAGCTAAGACCAAGAGAGTTGACATTACTTTCCTAGGGCCATGAATTCATTAAATGGTAGAGTGAGCTTAGCCCACCAACCTTTCTACTTTGATCTTTTTGCTACAACACTGTTTGTGGCAATGTGGAATACTTACCAAATGTTTTTTGGATCCTCAGTCTAACTAAGTACAATTACAACCACAAGCAAATCTTTTAGGCCTTCATGTCAATAATCAAGGGGAAAAGTTTAATCATGTTGGCTACAGTTATCTGCAAATGTAAAGGCAAATTTGTATGATTTCTTTAAATTGTTAAGATTGTTCACTCAGTTTATTTTACAAGTATGAATTTGACATTTGTTTTCACACATGTGGTCTCTTGGTTCTATTCATTCACTAATTTATTCAATTAAACAAATATATATTTTAGTAATGACATTTACAATTTTGAATTGTGGTCCCAGGATTAGTGAAGAACCAGAGGAAAAAGAGTTGAGTTCATATAATTAGTTCATATCATTTAGTCTTAGGAGACATAAACTTATATGCATATGAGGGTCAAGTAGAGAACATAAATTCATGGAGGAGACCCAGGCACATGTGTATATACATGTAAAATCTGCCATGCTGTAACCAAGCTCAGCACTGCCTAGCTATTCTACCGTTTATATTGGTTCCTGATTTTTAAATTGAAGTAAAAGTTTAAAAATGCACAGAAACTTAAAAATGTACAGAATTTAAACATGTACAACCACTTAATCACACCCCTATCTATATACAGAATATTTCTGTCACACCAGCCAGTACTCTGTGTACTTTCCAAATCAATTCCTTCCACCCACAGATAATTCCTATTCTGATTCTTGTCTCTACAGATTAGTTTTATTTGTTGAAATTCATATAAATGGAATCATACATTATGTACCCTTATATGACTGATTTCTTTCATTGATATGTGCTTTAGATGCAACCATGCAGTTGTGTGCATCAATAATTTGTTTCATTTTATTGCTGAGTAGTATTCCATTGTATGAACATACCATAATTTATCCATTGCCTTTTTTAATGGGCATTTAATTTGTTTCCAGTCTTTGATCATTACGAAAAAAACTGCTGCAAATATTTTTGTCTTATGGGTATATGTTTTCATTTTCTTGAATAAATAGGAGTAAATTGCTGGGTGAGAGGAAATTCTTTTTTCCAAAGTGGTTGGGTATTCCACATGAGTCATATTCTTGCCCATATTTGCATTTCCAGGCATTTTGGTTTTAGCCATTCTAACTGGGATGAAACATAGCTTAAATTACATTTTTTGATGATTAATTAGGTTGTACATTTTTTTCTGTGTTCATTGGCCTTTCATACAATCTTTTGTTCACTTTTAGTTGGGTCGATTCTCTTTTCCTTATTGACTTAGGAGTCTTTTGTGTATTCTAACTATAAGTCATTTGCCAGATATATGCATTACAAATATTTTCTTCCAGTCTATGGAGTTCCTGTGCATTTTCTCAATGATGTCTTTTGATAATAAAACACTTTTATTTCTTTTAAATATTGATAAAGTCTATCTTACCAATTTTTTTTACAATTAGCACTTTCATTGTTCTGACCAAAAGATGTTTTCCAAGTGTGTTTACATATTCTTTTATGTTTTCCTTTAGAAGCTTTAAAGTTTTATTAATAACTTTTTGTGTTTAGGATGTGTTTATGACCCATCTCAAGAATTTTTAAAAAATTATATGAGGTAGAAGTAGCCAAAGTTATTTTCTTTTTCAATATGTCTTTCTATTTGCCAGTACCATTTGGTGATGAAACTCTCTTTTGCCTCATTTAGTTGCTTTTTTCTTTCTTGAAAATTGTCCATATTGCTGTTAAGATAAGTTGATTTTTAAAATATTGTGCCAGCCAAACAAAATGGCTACATATGGCTCAATTTCACCAGTATGCAATTTTTGTTTTAAAAGAATGAAAAAGTAACTTGCCTCTTTTAAGTTTTTATTTTGTATCAAGTATGATGCTAGCCATCTTATAAAACTTATTTTACTAAATTAAAAAATATTTCAAATTGTTTTTAATTATATTAATTAAAATATTCATATAACAGTTTGGTTGAATTTTGTTAATCAGTTTTATTAAAGTATGATTGACATATAATGAAATTCACCAATTTTATGAAGGATTTTAAGAGTTTTGAATAAACAGTCATATAATAACAATGTGATAGATAAATTTCTATTACCCCCTAAACTTTTTTCATGTCCATTTGTAGTCAGCTCATGCTCTCATACCCAAACACACACAGTCAGCCATAGGCAACTACTAATCTGTTTTCTGTCAATATATTTTTGCTTTTGTTTAAATAAAAATCATACAATGTGAATTTTTTTGTGGTTGGCTTTTTTCACTTAACATAATGATTTTGTGATTCATTTGTGTTGTAGGTATTAGCAGTTTATTAGCAGTTAAACTACTCAGTAGTATTCTATAGTATCATTGGTCAATTCTGTAGCCTGAGATATTATTAGAACATGCAATTTCAATCTATTAACATAATTTGGTGATTTTATGTCTATTTTATTCTAAATAAATTTGCTTTCAGTTATAACCATAAATTTAGTTATATAAGAATATGAGATGAGAGAAGTAAAAGTTCCAAATATCCAGGCTGAGAATTTTTAAGAAGGCAAAAACTCAATGAAATTTTTGCCAGCATTACAGAAGGGATCACAATGACATATGTGAAGATCAACTTCTGATTTATGGGAAAGATTTGGTTTTAAATATTTTAGCTTATATCAAATTCTTTTACTATGAATTATTTTTATTAGTTTTTCTAGAAAAGGAGAGCTTTGAGATGTGATAATGTTTTTCTGAGTTTCTAGAAAAATGAATCAATCATGATTATTAGGATAACCAGGAAGTAGACATTGTGGGGAAATATTCGAATCTATAGAAGAAAATTAAAAGGATACCTGAGGTAAAGCAGAACTTTTACGCAAATAAAGAGTAAAAATGAAGAAAGATAAAATAATAATGTGAATAAAAAAATGTAGAGAGAGCAAAGGAAGTAATAATAATACATGAATTGTTTAAAAAAATAAATTTGAGTCTCCTTCACAAGGCTGTGAATAGGAAAAAAACACTAAATGTTATATATCCCAAAGTTATTATTTCAAATTTTCGGCTTAGACATGTAGAGGAAATATACAAAAATGCCATTGGGAGATATTCTACTACTTCATGTAACAGTGTTTATGAAGAAATTTAAGATCAATTAATTTTTAGAGTTTGAAGTGATGTCAGGAAGATGGCAGAATAAGAGATTCCCCACTCAGCAACAATAATTTGACAGCCAGTCATAGCTTTGAGGGAACTTTTACATTCAAATAAGAGGTTTCAAAATCCTTTTGAAGCCCAAACAAGATCAGTTTGGAGAGGACAGACACATTGCCAGATGGCAGGATCACTGACCATGGACCCAGCTCCCGGCTCAGAAATGACTCCCTCTCCTGGTGGGCTCAGCTATAGCCCCATTTGGCCTTGGTTGTGCTACTAGAACCATCTGACAAGGGACCTGGAGGAGTTATACCCACTCATGCCTCAGACATCAGGACCGCTGACCTAAGTCCTGGCTATGGATCTTGAAGCAGTTCTGCAGCCCAGCTTCATCCTCTCCCAGTCAGGGTCCAGGAGCACTCCTGCCCACCATGGATCCACCAGGACACACTCCTATCTATGGCTGCAGAGTCAGGCCTGGAGGCCCCAGACTCAGCTCTGGACCCTAAAGCAGCCCTGTGACTTGGTTCCAGCCACTCTCATATACAGTCCAGGGCCAGTTCTGCCCTCACATGGACCCACCTAATGATTCAATATGACCCCATCACCAGTAACCCAGAGGGAGTCACATCCATCTACACATCTGGTAACAAGACTTGCCACCTGCAGACCCTTAAGAAATATATCCTCATCCTAGCACCCACACTACTAACCATTGTCCTGGAGGCAGCTCAGTTCTCCAAAGGACCAGATGGAATCCATGTCACTCAAGTCCCTGCTAATAGGCCTGCCAACAGTGGAGTTCACTGTAGACCCAGCCATGTGGCCTGACTCCAATTTCACCTGACTGCAATTTTAGAGGCAATCCAATCAGCTCAGAGACTCAATAGGAGAAGGTCTTTACCTGCCAAAACTAATTTATAAACATCATAAGACATATTTGTTCCTTCAAATGCACAGACCAATGCCAGGCTACATGAATAGCAAACAATCAGGTAAACATAACACCACCAAAGGAAACTAATAAAGCTCCAATAGCCAAAAACAAAGAAATGGATATCTAAGAGTTGCCTGACATGGAATTTAAAATAATTATCTTAGTAGCTCAATGAGATGTAAGAAAATATGTATATAAGTAAATAAAATTGAGGAAACAATACATGAATAAAATGAGAAATTTAATAAAGAAATAGAAACTATAAATAGAACAAAATAGAAATCCTGGTGCTAAAGAATACAATGACAGAACTGAAAAATTCAATAGAGAGCTACTTACATGGTAGACTTGATCATGTAGAAGAAAGAATTAGTGAACTTAAATTAGCCAGTTAGAGGAATAAAAAGAAAAAGAATGAAAAAAGTTCAGAAACTATAAGGAGTCTATGGGACACCATCAAGCATATAAATATATGAATTATGGAAGTCTCAGAAGGAAAAGAGATAAAGAAAGAAGCAGAAAGTTTATTTAAATAAATAATGTCTGAAAATTTCCCAAATCTTAGGAGGGACGTTGACATCCAGATTCATGAGGCTCAAAAGGAAGATCAAATTGTCAAAAGTCAAAAACAAAGAATCTTGAAAGCAGCAAGAGAAAAGAGATTCATCACATACCAGGGAAATCCATAGGCTATCAGTGAACTTCTCAGCAGAAAGTTCACATGCAAGGAGAGTGATATATTCAAAGTGTATAAAGAAAAAACAAAAATGCTCTACCTGGAAAAACTCTAAGTTCATTGAAATGCTGTCACAAAATTGTCATCTTAAAACTTTGTAAGAGCTATCTCTGGCATCCATCAAAGTAACTTTTACTTACGTTGGTCTATCTTTGGAGAGAAATGGTGGGTTGTGTTTGTGTGTGGTTGTGTGTGTGTGTGTGTGTGTGTGTGAGAATATGCATAACTAATTGCTATAGTTGCAATTAGTTCTCTTTCTTTAAATAAAATTTATTTTGGCACCTTTTAAAAAGAAAGTCAAGTTGAGGAAGTAATTATGTATTATATGTAGAGGTGATGCTAACAAGGGTTATGATGAGGCATAAAAAGAATGGCTCATAAGACTGAGCATTTATCTGTGAAAATGGATTGAGTGCCTTGTAAAAGCTCAATAAATCCTCACCTTCTCACTCTTAATCCAATGACAATGATTTATTTTATTTCCTTATTTTGGTAGTAGACATGCAACAACCAAACAAGGAAGGAAGGTAGAAAAGAAAGACAAAAAGCCAGATTTTTAATTTTCTATTAGCAGACCTTGTTATACTTTAATTTCCAACTGATTTAGTAATATCTAATTTACAATGGTGATGAATATTCAAAATAAAATTTTGCTTTTCTTTTTAATTCTACAAAGAACTATTATTCAAGTTTTACCATGTAGAAGATAGAACTGCTATATTTCATCGTTGTTCTCTTGTGATGAGTGACAGTGTGAATTTTCTTTGGTACAAATGGCCTCTGTCTAAAAATTTGCATCTATTCATCTAATAGTGTTGCACTTGGAAAAATTACTTCTTCCACTTAAAAGTCTTAATTTTGTTTAAATTAAAAAAGATGATCCAATAACTAACTCACTTACGTTGCATAGTATATGCATAATATTAAAAACAATAACAAAAATGTTCCATGTTGTGATAAGAATGTCTATTGTGTCTTTTTCAATTGTAATAAAATACACATAACATAAAATTTGTCATTTTAACCATTTTTAAATGTACAGTTAATAAATGTCAATTACATTCAAATTGTTGTATAACCAATCTCCAGAACTTTTTCATCATGCAAAATTGAAACTCTATATGAACAAACTTCCATCTCCGCCTCCCTATACCTCTACCAACTACTGCTCTACTTTCTGTCTATGATTTTGACTACTTTGGGTATTTATATCTGTAGAATTATACACTATTTGTCTTCTTGTCACTGTTTTATTTCATTTAGTATAATATCCTCAAGGTTTATTGATATTGTATATGTCAGAATTACCTTTTTATAAAGTCTGGATAATATTCTATTTTATGTTTATATCACATTTTGTTTATTCATCTATTGATGAACACTTGGGTTGCTTCCACCGTGTGCCCATTGTGAATAATACCACTATGAACATGGGTGTGCATCTATTATGTTTTTAAATTAACCTAAGGAGAGGATGCTTAGCAATTTCACAAGCTTAAAATTTTTAAACTTAAATAAAATATCAAGTTTTAATAATAGAACTGACATTTTGCTTTTGCTTTTCCCCCTTTCTGATCTGGAACATTTCAATTATCATGACAGGGAAAAGGATTCCCATTTTAGAAAAGCCCTGTATTCTGAAAGATAACAGATGAATTTCAGGGCCATCCAAAAAGTTTTACACCCTAAAATGAGCCAGGATTCTGTTGGTTTTTTTAAATCTAAGACTAAAACTTCTGTTTTTTATCCAGATTCATTCACACATCATCCCATCAGAATTTTCTACTGTCTTATAATAATTTGAACAAGAGGTAGAGCCTTTTTGATTTATTCTGGAATATCAGTTGTTCTGAAAGCTGAACTCCTTTGCATTTTTGCACATTTTATCGTTCCAAGTAAAACTCTACTCAATTTTTAAAAGATTGTCTATGAGATATGCATTTTGGACAATTTACATGGATGGGGGGGTCCCAGTGCAATATTCACAGAAAATATTCAACATAGTTAAATAATTTATATTGCCAAAGAAGTGTCTTTCACAGACCCTGTGTCCTAGACCTGTCTTTCTTGGCTCCAAGTGTGATAAAGGTTAGTGTCACCATACAGCAATATAATTTTTACTTCCCTTGAGCCAGATTCATAGTCATTTGGTGTCTGGGATATATCTGGTTTAAGGTCAATCTGGATTATTTCTGTCTTACTGACTGCCTGTTCCTCTCTGGTAATGGCATGGGCAGAGAAGTTGCTGCCTATTTTTGCTCTATATTGATTGTTTGCAAGGTTACAGGATATCTCCTGTAACTGAAGTACTCCTTCATAACTGCATCACGAGGCCAGCCATTTTGTAAAGATCATGTGCCAGTCTCAACTATATGAGCAAAAAAGTTACTCATGTCATGTTCAGTATGCTGAAATTATTTTTATTTCACTGTAAAAGTAATTCTCAACCTGTCTGTTTCGGCTTTCCCTGCAAAAGTTGTTTGCATGTGTTTATAACTATAGTTACCAGATGATACCAGATCTCCCCTTGTACTTTATAAAAGGAACATTATTAAATACAATGAATGACTTATTTGTAATCATTGTCCCCTTGAAACTATGTACAATTTTCCCAGGGAGTTTCTCCTAAGAATTTATTGGGCATACAAATCTCTCATATGTCTACACTATAGGAATTCATAATTCACAATAAGTAATTAAATAACAGACAGATGCACTATCAAAAAGAAATAAATGTGTACAAATATTTAAAGATTTAAAACTGGGTCTACAGGACTTGAAGGTGAGCTATTTCTGATATAAAAGCAAGCAATATCTGGCTTGTATAACAATTGCATGAAGCAACCTCAATGCATGTTTTATATCCTGAGCACTTAGATGTCAGACAAACACATCCTTTTTTATCTGCCTTGTCCAGCAACTTCATGACTCTCATTATTGTCATTGAGATACATGAAACATTAAATGAGTGCTGTTTTCTTCTTTTCATACAAATTAGGTAATTTCCATAGAAATACAAAAATGAGTGAAATCAAGATGAGTAAAGCTGTATGCTTTGTATAGTGCTGAATTTGAGCCCCTATCTTGACCCAGAGTCTGAAAGGGGCTACAGAAAACAGTGTATATGAAACAACAATAAATATGCTTTGGCCATAAACTCCTTCCTTTAGACATTTATGTGGACTAAAATTCCTTCTCAGTACTTAGCCCCTAGGAAAAGGACTTATGATCTTCAGGCAAAGGCTACCTCTAACCTGCCAAAGAGTTTAATAATGTTCTTCTGTTGTATAATATGAAATATTCTCTGAGCAAAAAAGATTTATATACCTTCGTCTATCTCTGCAATTTATTAATATATTAATGTAATGGCTCATATTTTAAAAAGCTCTATTATGAAACTAGGTACTCACACACATCCAAGATAAGGGAACAAAAGAAATATATCTTAGACTATTTCTTAGAGACAGAAGAAAAATATCTGCTTTTCAAAAAGAAAAATTTCTGTCATAGAAACTGCCAGTTTAGGAAAATTGAACCATGACAACAATTGCTACTTAAGAAACAAGCAAACAACAAAGAAAAGATAAGAGTAACTCATAGTACTAAAATGGTAAATGAAATTAACACACATTTTAATACACTGTAAAATAATACAGAAAGAATTATAAGAGTCTAAGTTCATGTACTGTTACTAATTAAGTTAAAATCTTAACACAGACTAGTTTAATAATTTTCTGTAAAAATAGCCATATGCTTTCTTTGTGATCTTTGATCCTGCCACTTTGGGAGATATTATGCAAATGCAACATTTTCTTTTATGTTTGATTTTGTTTTTTTTTCATGTCCTTGAACATCCTAAATTTTCCTTACTGCTTTTATGAGACAGGTAAATGATCAAACTACTTAAATTCATGGCAATGTAAACATTTATTTAAATAAATTTAATTATAATTTTTTTTCCAAAAGAATCTGTTCTTGTAAACCTCAGACAATGTTCACCTCAAGTCTTTTTCTTCTTTCACTTACTGGATACAATTTTAAATGTCATTTCTTAAAAAACATTTTCTCTAAACAGTAATTTTCTCGTTTGATAGTTTCATCTTAAGTTGTAATTCCAATATAACTAATTAACTTTAAAACTTTGGACTAATATAAAATTGAGTTAATGCATGAGGATTAAGAAACTTAAAATTATAAAGAAATTATAAAAGAAAGAGAATATGAACAATCTGGGTCACCAAGCAAGGTTTTAACTTATTATCTATGTTTTATAAAATATTTTTGCCATTTATGAAACTATTGTCAATTAAGACAACAGCTTTAATGTGGTAGATATATTCTTTTATGCTGACAAGATTTGTATATTTGTGCTTGTGCATTACTGCCTGTATGTTTACATACAAACATATAAATGTAGACTATTATTACTCTACAAAATTCACGAATGACAGAAAGGAGAAAATCGTTTGGAAGACAACTGGTCTCGGTTAATAAGCAGCAGCAAAAAGACATCCTAGGCCTGCTTATTTGCACAGAGAGCACAAATATCACCAGTACATTCTTGCTTCCCAATGGCCTATTAACATTTTTGTTTTTGTTGTTTTTAACAAAAGTTCCCCACTTCTGAAAATAGCTAGAATTCTTAATAATCATTAATTGCAGCTGTGTCCATTTTAATATTCTGATGCAAACAAAGACTGGAGCCATTTCTTGTTTTCAGGTGGATATCTATGACTTATATTCATAGATTTATATGACAATATAACAATGAGTTTCAGGCCTCAAATTCAGAATAATACACTGTTTAATTCTTTACATGCAAACTATTTTTGAAAATTACCTTTTGGCCATTGGGTAGTACCAAGTTTTACTCTCTCAGCTTCAAAAGGAGAGGTGGCTAGGTGTAACTAGATACGTGTCGTATTTCCTGTATTTTTCATTAGTTAACTAGTATTATGAGCTGTATTTTTATTAAACCACAATGTGGGAAAGTCTGTTATGATGATTAATTTTATGTGTTGACTTGGCTAAGGTATGCCTAGATAGACAATAAAACTTTATTTTTGGGTATGTTTGTGTCCATGAGGGGATTTCTGGAAGATATTAGCATTTAAGTTGGTAAACTGAGTAACGATGATTGCCCTCACCAATGTGGACAGGAATTATTCAATCTATCCAGGGCCTGAATAGAGCAAAAAGGTGAAGAAAGGGCAAATTTGCTTTTTTCTAGAGCTGGGACATCTTCTCCTACTCAGATATCAGTGCTCCATAATCACATTTCAATCCCTCATTCTCTCTTTCTCTCTCTATCGTTGGTCGGCCTCTCTGGAGAACCAGGACTAAAACATAAGGGAGCTAAACATTTTCTGGGTCTATTATGTAAATTTAAAACATTATTTAATGAATACATTTCAACAATTATATATTTTTCAGGAGAATAGATACCTAATCATGCTCATGTGCAAAGACTGGCATAATGACTGTCATTAAGTTGATATGTAGTATATATTGTTGCACAGTTTGAAAATACCTTTGTTGATTAATGACACACGGTTTACTGGATGAATCAGAAGGCTTTAGAAATTTGTTGATGTCCTCACTATCGACCATATATTCTTGATCTCAGAGTAATCAGTAGCTAAAAATGTATTAAATGGTTTAGTATTACAATATCCCAAAAGAGTATTCTATAACCCTCCATTCTTATTTTATTCATTATTATAATAAATCAGCCAGAACTATTTAGTCTTGAAGAATGATAGCCACAGGAAAGGACTGTGTCACGACCGTTCATAGCTGCACATAGCAGCTTCATGGGCACAGGCTTCCCAGTGGAAGGTGGCACTGCCATGAGCTCCCACCTGTTAGTCTGTTCTGAAGAACTGAGTCAGGATTTCCAGCGCTTTTAGTCCAGAGGTAGATGTCTTCACAAAAGCTAGTAGTCTTACTAACTAACCCAAGATCAACCAAATAAGAATTGATTATACAGAAAAATAAAATTGGTAAAGGAGAGCCTGTGTGATTATTTGTTTGTAATATTATTGGTCTTGTTTTAAAAATTCTGTTTTCTGATAGGTGTATAAGAAAATCTTTCTTTATCTATCTGTAATGCTCAATAGAGCTGGCTGTATTTATGTAAGTTGAAATGAAACATTCTTTGAATGATATCTTAATCCAAATGACCCCTGAGGATTCAGGAAAAATATAATATTGGTGTACTAGAGATTCTGAAAGGCTGTGCAGTAAAAAATCATCCTTAACTAAACAATTTCCATAAACCTTCTGATCTACATGCTTTAACAACCATTAATATCTTTCAGAATTCTAGGGTTCTCAAAATATAATTTGAAAAATACTGCAGTAGGGTTCATCTATCTCCAGTTTTCCCGAAATGTTTCTTTTCACATATGTTAGCCTTAAAAAATTCCTTTTCACTTTAACTTTTTTTTAAAATAAAGGCTTTAGGGGAATTGTTTAGCTTCAACTCCTTCTATATTAGGAGAGAATTGCTATAAAATATAATTATAAGTCATCAATAGGTTCAAATGGGTGATCAGCTAACTCCAACTTGCAGATGTATTGTACGAGGTCTGTCCGGAAAATATACAGCCATGTAATATGAAAAATAGAGACATTTATTGAAGAAGATACAAGATACAGGAAACATTGTATGTAGGACAGTGACCCCTCAGTCGCCTTCAAAGTAGGCACCTTGGGACCTCACACAGTCCTCCCAGTGTCTCTTAACCTAACTGGTACACGTTCAACACTCTCAGGGGTTCTACTCGTTGCCGGCCTCCCAGAACATGGATCATGTTCAGCAGATACTTGACCATCTTTGAAGCGTTTATGCCATACTTTTATCAGTGCTGTACTCGTTGCATCATCCCTGAAAGACTTCTGAATCATCCGAATAGTTTCCGTGGAAGAATGTTCAAGCTTAACGCAAAATTTTATGCAGATTCATTGCTCTACACAGTCATTTTTTAAGGCAACAGCAGCACAGTACAGATACTCAATGGCATCTAGCGCCCCACTGACTAGTACAATGAAGTCATCATTGTTCATGCATGAGCGTTACTGTCCACTCCCCTTGGCTGCAAGGTTACATCGATGTCCCACAAACTGTTCTCATTATATTAACAATTGCTGGATACTTTCTGGACAGACCTTGTAGTTTGGCTTGAGCAGTCTAAAATAAGCATTGAGTTGGCATTGAAAATACAGGAGATTTCAGATAAAAATACTGATTTCTGGTGTGGCCTGGGAACTGGAACATCTGCTAATGTTGGGAAGGTCTTCCATCATGGCAACATTCCTGTAGCTAAGTAGTGTTGCTACATGTGGAGGGGATATAGTGGAAAAAACTCCTGTTGTTCTACCTCACTGATGTTACCAGCCTGGCTACTGTAGACATTTGAGTTTACAATCCCTAATTGTATAGTAATTGACCTTAGTATTTTCTCAATAAGCAGAAAACATTTAGAACAGAAAATACACAAAACTAAAGCTTATGGCCTCCGTAGAGATAATGAGTCAATATAGCACAACGACTTCCATCTTACTATAATAGATGATGAACAATATTAGAAATGTGTCGTCGTAAAACTAAGAAGCCCATTTCAATTAAAACAAAGTATGTAGGAAGAAAATATCATAGCATTGTGAGGAAAAACTAGCAGCACTTCAAAGGAAAGAAATATTTTCTTCATGTCCGCATAAGTTTTTCAAAGCATAGGTAACTTATGGTCATTCTTTCCTTATTTCACAGGCATTTTTACACAATGCTTATGAGTTAGATACTGTGTGCTAGAAACCATTTGATGAAATAATTCTAACTTGATAGGGTATATTTGGAGGTGGATGACAAGGGAAAGTGAAAACCAGATAATTTAGCAGCATAGTCTCAAACAGTTACTTTCAATTACAAGTCACTAACAGAAAAAAAATCCTCTATTAAGATTCATAAGGGCCAGGCACAGTGGCTCACGCCTGTAATCCTAGCACTCTGGGAGGCCGAGGTGGGCGGATCGTTTGAGCTCAGGAGTTCGAGACCAGCCTGAGCAAGAGCGAGACCCCATCTCTACTAAAAAAATAGAAAGAAATTATATAGACAGCTAAATATATATATAGAAAAAATTAGCCGGGCATGGTGGCACATGCCTGTAGTCCCAGCTACTCGGGAGGCTGAGGCAGTAGGATTGCTTGAGCCCAGGAGTTTGAGGTTGCTGTGAGCAAGGCTGACGCCACGGCACTCACTCTAGCCCGGGCAACAGAGCGAGACTCTGTCTCAAAAAAAAAAAAAAAAAAAAAGATTCATAAGGAACTAAAAGTTAAAAGAAATCATAAACTTTTGTGAATGGGTTTGAAGGTAAAATGTTCAAAGTCTAGAATTATTTCTTGTTCACTGAAACACAATTAATTTCATCTTATGACTAATAATATTTTCTCCAAATAAATTGTAGAAAAGATAAGTTGCAAAGAAACATTTTCAATTATTTCTATATGTAGATTAAGGTCTGAGAATCCCAGCTATGACCTGACATATTAACTGGGTTAGATTTCAGTTCTTCTTATTGAAAAATAATCAGCAAATTTCTATTTTGATAGTTTCTTTCATCTAAAATACAGTAGCTATGAGGAAATCAATAATAAAAATATTAAATATTAAAATCTGAATAAAAAGAAATTATGGTATGGATGCAATGGAATTGTTTCTCAATGAAATAATTTTTTCAAAGTGTTCCAGAAGAAATGGGCTACTTTAATCCATTTTGAATAATTTACATACTATTCCAAACCTTTTTCAGAACTTTAGCAACTGAGTGAGTAGCCAGTCCTTTTTCTCACTTTAATCAAACATTTCAGCATGAATTCATTCACTCACTTTTAAGGGCCATTTCCTTTGAAATGATCCATAAATCTTCTATGTTCTATGGCAGAGAAATATAAAATTTAACAACACTTTTTAAAGTCTTGAAATTAAACTATGCTGAATTTTTAATGGAATTCTAGGGTGAGTACGACATCTACAATCCTTTGGAAAGCTATAGTAAAACACTTGCAAAAATATTTTGGATGAGACTTTCTGATATGTTGCCTCATGTACATTATTGGTCACTCTAATTTATTTATTTCAAAAGAAATGTTTTTACACTTTTAGAAATAGGCCTTTAATATTTAATACAATTTTTCCTTTATTGCCAATATGCTCTATAACCTTGAGGAAATTATTTACTTGACTAGATTTTCAATTAACCTCATATATAATTAGGATGATGAGTGTTTGAGCCTTCTAAAGAATCTGAAATTAATTGTATATTAAAATTTTGGTATCTTGTATTTTTAAAACTTTTATGTTGAAGTAATTTTAGATCCATAAAGGAGTTGCAAAGGTAGTATAGAGTTCCCATACACTCTTCACTAAACTTCCTTTGATTTTAATATCTTACATTGCTATGATATATTTATCAAAGCTAAGAGATAAACATCAATATAATATTGTTAATTAAAACTTCAACTTTGGATTTCAGTGTTTTTTATTACTAATGCCTTTTTTTCTGTTTCAGTATCTGAGCCCAGGTAGCGCACTGTATTTAGTTGTCATCTCTCCCTAGTCTCTTTCAATCTATGTCAATTTCTCAGTCTTTCCTTGTCTTTCATAACCTTGACACTTTTGAAGTTACTAGTTAGCATTTTATTAAATGTCCCTCCATTTGGTTATGTCTGATATTTTCCCATGAACTGATGAAAGTTTTGGCTTTGGGAGAAGAATGCTTCAGATGTTATGTTCCCTTCTCAATGCATCATATCAGAGGTAACATGACTTATCACTGGTGATGCTTACCTTGATGACTGGTTAAGGTGATGTCTTAGGTTTTTCTACTCTAAAGTTTTTTATTTTTCTCTTTTCATACTCCATTCACTAGAAGTCAGTCACTAAGTCCAGCCCATAATCAAATGAAGGAGAATTAAGCACATCTCCTAGAAGGAAATCAAAGAATTTGTGGCCATGTGTTAAAACAACATCGTACTTAATAAATTTGGGGGAGAAACTTTGGGGCTATGCAAAGATCCTCTGTTACTTAATCTTTTACCTACTAATTGTAGCATTCATCAATGGATCTAATGCAATTACTCCTTCATAGATTAATTGTTAATTCTCTATAAGAAAGGTTTGTTCTTTCTCTTCCATTTTTTATTTATTCAGTCATTTATTTATAATTTATAGCCCTATGACCTCATGAAGATTTATTTTGTTCTTACATTTTAATCTAATATTATCATTATTTATTGTTTAAGTTATTTCAACTCTTGCCCTTGGGAACTCCCTCAGATTGGCTTCTGGGTCACTTTGACATGATCCATCTCTGTTTTTGGTGTGTTGGGGGTTAGGGGGTGGCTCTACAAGATGATACCTCAGACTCATATTTTCTGTGCCTCAGACTTGGAATCAGCTGTTTCTCCATGGAGCTCCAATTTATTTTATTTGACTAAGATATTTGTATTAGTTACCTACAACTTCCATAATAAGTTACCACAAACTGGGTGGCTTACAAATAATGGAAATTTGTTCTTTCACAGTTTAGGAGGCCAGAAGTCCAAAATCAAGATGTCAGCAGTATTGATTTCTTCAGGAGGCTCTGAGGACCATTTGTTCCATGCATCTCTCCTGGCATTCCTTGCATTTTTTGGTTTATAGATGTATCAACCCAATCCCTGCCTGTGTCATCACATGGGCCTTCTTCCTTGTGTGTCTCTGTGTGTCCTCTTCTGGTATAAGGACACCAGTCGTTGGATTTAGGGCCCACCCTAATCTAGGATGACCTCATCTTAACAATGACATCTGTAATGACCCTTTTGCTAAATAAGGTCACATTCTGAGCTTCCAGGTAGGCAAGAACTTTGGGGGCACATTATTCAACTCAATATAGTTTTTAAACCAAGATCTTGGCATTGAATTTTAAAATGAAAAAGCTAAACATGTATACATATATTTAAAATATATAAATAAAAATATGGTATAAAAAGTGTTTAAACCTACTTGATTATTGTATTGCTTTTCCCTTTATTTGACACCGTATTTCCAAGTCAAGGAATTTACTTCGGTGTAGTACTATATTCTATATATTTTGAGGACACATTTAATCTCTCAATTTTCAATATATAAATTTCAAAATATCTTTCTGGAAATCAAATCTTATGTTCTAGGTGATATGGTGCTGTTGAAAAAAGTTTATTTTCAGTCTTTCAGATGGACCAGAGCAAAGTTAAAACCATAAAATTTATATTGCTTCCATTTAACTTAAAGTTATTTAAATTTTAATTTGCTTAAATTGTGAGATATTTAAAAGATACATCAAAGGTACATAGCAGGGACTTCATATCCACCACCCACATTTAACACATGATTTGGTTTTTTACCACATTAATTTTTTAAAAGAAAGTAAGTTATTCTATAAAGAATTAAAATATTAGAATAAAATTGAGGACCCTCTTTTCATCTTATATATCCAAATTCGTAGCCATAATCATATATCCATAAACATAGCATTAATTTGTATGTTTTCATATTTATATAAATTAGCATTATTCTATATAGTCCTTTTTAATTTTCTTTTACTCTGTTAACTTTTCAAGATTTATCTATGTTAATAATACAGATATAGTGTTTTAATAACTACATATTATACAATTTTCTGGATATTAGAAAAATATAAAGTAATTGACTATTAATTCATTTTTCTATTACTCAAAATTTAAGTTGTTTCATTTTTCAATATTAAAATAATTTTTCACTTGCTATCCATGCACAAAGAATTGTTAATTCTTAGTGTATGTGGTTGCCTAGTTGTAGTGAGTACTGCTAAATTGTCTCCAAAGTGGTTATTCTTATATATATCCCTATTAGCAATGTGGGCAAGGTTCTACTTCTTCAAGTCCAAACCTATTGGGTATAATCATATATATTTTTTTTTGTATTTTTGCCAATTTGATGGATGTGAGGTTGTATGTCATTGTTTTAATAAATACTGCCTTAATTTCTAGTAATATTGAGTTTATAAAATGTTTATTAGCAATTAAAATTTTTCATCTGTGAATTGCCTGCTCAAATTCTTGACTCATTTTATTTATTTTTTTATTACTTATAGAAACCTTATATGCATTCAGACATTAAATCTTGGTTAGTTATAGAAAGTGCAAATGTAATTTTGCAGTTTATAGCATATGTTTTAACTTTATATATATATATATATTTTGTCTTACAGATATATTAAATTCCAATGTATCTTGTGTATTCAGTGAAATGAATTATGCTTCTTATTTGTTGTTGTGTGTGTGTGGGTGTGTGTGGGTGTATTATTTAAGAAATTCTTTCTTAATTTAATCAGGTCCCATTAATTTATTTTTGTTGTTGCTGTGATTGCCTTAGGGGTCTTCTTCATAAATTCTTTGCCTAGGCCAATGTCTGTAAGAGTCTTTCCAACATTTTCTTCTAGAATTCTAATCATTT
Organism: Eulemur rufifrons; assembly: GCF_041146395.1. Classification (NCBI taxonomy): domain Eukaryota; kingdom Metazoa; phylum Chordata; class Mammalia; order Primates; family Lemuridae; genus Eulemur; species Eulemur rufifrons. Next base: position 26,107,489 of record NC_090997.1, on the reverse strand, counting down.
CACACCTAAGGTTTAAGTCTGTTATCCACCGTGATTTGATTTTTGTGAGAGGTGAAAGCTGTAGGTCCTGTTTCAGTCTTCTACATGTGGCTATCCAATTTTCCCAGCACCATTTATTGGATAAGGATTCTTGTCCCCAGAGTATGTTTTTGGTTTCCCTGATCATCACCTAAATGCACATTTGGGAATGACACCAATTGGGTATCAGACTGAGGTGGGGGGTGGGGGAGGGGATGGGTGTATACCTACATGATGAGTGCAATGCGCACTGTCTGGGGAATGGACACGCTTGAAGCTCTGACTCGGGGGGATGGGCGGTACATGGGCAATATATATAACCTGAACTTTTGTACCCCCATAGTAAGCTGAAAAAAAAAAAAATTCTAAAAAAAAAAAAAAAGAAAAAGAAATTCTTTCTATCTTGAGGTCTATAGCTATTCTTTTAAATTAGCTATTTATTTCATCTGAGTTATATTTTTACATATTATATAAGGTAAAACATTTATGTCTCATTTTTCCATTTGAATAAGCAGTATTTACAGAGTCACATATCACATAATCTATCATCTCTCTAGTGATGTGGTCGTAAGACCCACCACCTCTGATATGTTCTGAATTGCTATATCTGTGGGGATCTTCTTCTAGCCACCTCTTTACCTCCATTTCTCTATTTGTCTTATCCTTCTGCCAAAACTATAATATATTAATTTCAACGTGTTTTGATATCTGGTAGATCAAGTTTGCTCTTCTTGCTTTTCTATGTAGGCCATATAATGTACTGGTTTTTGATGTAATATTTATAGCCAGTATATATGAGTTCAAATCCCAATCCTATCCTCTATTAATATGACATTGACAAGTTAATTAAGATCTCTGAGTCTCAGTTTCTTCATCTGCAAAATAAAGGTATTAATGGTTCCTATATCATAGCGTTCTTTCAAAAATTAAATGTGCTTATTTAAGTAAAGCATTATGCCTAACAAATAGTAAGTACTCAATAATTAGCTATTATTCAAAATTACCTTGTCTTTTCTTGGTCTTTTACCCTTTGTGGATTTTAGAATTAGCATTTCATATAATTTATAATAATAAGTAAACATAAGCCAGATTTCTACTGAAATTTCACTGATTTTTATAGAGTAATTTATGTTCTCTAGCTAATTCTGTAGATCTGCTTTGTTTGGGCAGCATTAATTCCTAAAAGTAAGTTATGATAGAGACAATACTAGTCTTGATAAACAATAGTTTATGGAATAGTTTTGTAAAATTTCATCACTATAAAGCAAGTTTAGAAACTTGTAGGTTTTTAAGAATAGAGGAGTTACTTAACAATCATGTAAAATAAGCCCTTTATGTTACAAATGAGGAACTTGAGGCTCAGAAATACTGTGACTTGCTTCATGTGTCATAGGTGGTCTTGAGCAGTCCCATGAGACTCACAACTGAAGTTTGGCTTCTTATGTACATTACAGTATCTTTTATCAAAAACAGGCTGGTTGTTGCTACAGAATTAAATATAATAAGACATATTAATGTTAAAACTCTACAGAACATTGTTTAATTCCTTTTTGTTGACTCTGACTACACTTAAGTATTTTCAAGTGCCTCCAGGTTGACAGGAATATAAATTGATGCTTTGGAGAACATTAAACAGCTAATTAATAGAGATTCTCAGATGAGAAAAATAGCATATAAAAATCAGCTTTTACTGTGTTTTGATACTTAACTCAAAAAAACTCTTGATCCCTTCTCAAGTCATATTCCCTTTTTTTCCCTCAAAGCCTGTTAAACACTCATCTACTCTGTAAATAATTAGAGGTTAGGAGGTATTGATCAGCTCTGTTTGGGGGCTGATGTGGTACCAGGCATGCACACTGCTTAGCAAATCCTCTTGGGTAGTGGTTGTGGGAGGATCATGAGTGTGCTGATTAGGTTATTCCTGAAACATCTATTTCCTGAGTTACACCCACTTTATAGTAAAAATTATATTTGACTGCAATTCATCTTTCAAAATTCTGCTTTGCTGTCATCTCTTCTGTGAAGCCTTTTCTGACATCTGCCAGAGGAAAAGGAGATGTTTTATTCATAGCTTCATCCTTAAAGATAAAAAAGGAATATATAATAATTGTATCATAATTGGATAAAAGGCTACTTTTTCAAAATGCACTACAAAGACAATGCATTTGACACTATTGCTTGCAAATCACAAGTAAAAATCCTAATGATTAAGTTGAAGAGGTAAATCACTACTTATTTCTTCAGGTAGTTAGTATTTTAGTATGCTGATTTTTTAAGCAGGCAGATTCTTGACTCACTGTCCATTGAAAGAATTTTATAGGAAAAGGGTGATTCTGCATTTGTTGTTTACTCCTTGGTACATTTTGCAGCAATTCACACCAAGACTTGTGATTTCTTGTTCTTTTTAAAATGCACCTACACAGACAGATATGATTGAAAGACACTTTTACTTCAAAGTCTCTATTTTCAGTAGCTTGTAACTAAATTAATTAACTGGTAAAATGAAATGATTCATGCTTATTGTCAGTTGAAAAGTGAATTTAACTGTATGGAAACAAAATCATTGAAGCTATTTTAGAAGATCAGATTAATTACGTATTTGATAAAAATTCTTTTTTGTGAGTCAATCTTGACTCAGAGTCATTTATATGAAGTATCTACCACATCCAAACATGTAATGGCTGTCCAAGAGACACCGCATCAAGAACAAAAGTGTGGTCCCATCAAGCTAAAGAAGTAAATTTCTTATAATAAAAGACAAAACAAGAACAATCCTTCCTACAATTTTTAATGTTTCATGCCTTATGCCTCCAATTGTTTATTTGTAGGACTATATGGTCAAAATCAGTAATGTTTACAGTATATGATTAACAGCTAGTCACATCTGAAATTGTTTCTTTGCTCAATCCTTAGTAGTTGTGTAACATTGAACAAGTTACTTGGATGTTCTGTGCTATAAAATAGATAAATAATACCTCCTTCATAAAGTTGTTGTAAAAAGTAAATGTGACATAATAAGTATAAACATTTAGACTATTTAGATATGAAAATAATTTTGTTTTCTTTTTTCCTTCTTATTCTTCAGAAAGAATAGAACACAATCCTAGGAGAGTGATTTAAAAGTTGTTTCTGCCCTTATAGAAAAGAGAGGTTGTATTTCTGAATATGGAAAAAAATCAGGAAATGCTATCTAAGGATGACAAGGAAGATGAGAAACCAGCCAACGTTAAGGAAGTTGGCCCACCATGGAGAAGACTCCACTTTCTTAGAATACCTGGGCAAGCAGAAATAGTGAAGGATCACCATGAGTGATTAGGAGGTCTTTGAAGCTGAGTCATGTTATACAATGGTCCCTAACCTTTTTGGCACCGGGGACCAGTTTCATGGAAGACAATTTTTCCACAGACCAGGGTTGGGGGAGGATGGTTGATATGAGCCTATAAGCAATTGATTTATTATGGTCTCTGCGCAGCCAAACCTCTCTGGTAATGATAATCCACATTTGCAGCCACTCCCAACTCCATCTCAGATCATCAGGCATTAGATTCTCACAAGGAATGCACAACCTAGATCCCTCACATGTGCAATTTACACTAGGGTTCGCACTCCTATGAGAATCTAATGCTACGGCTGATCTGACAGGAGGCGGAGCTCAGGTGGTGATGCAAACAATGGGGAGCAGCTGTAAACACAGATGAAGCTTCACTTGCTTGCCCACCACTTACCAGCTGTGCTGCCTAGTTCCCAACAGGCCAGGGACTGGTACCGGTCTGTAGCTGAAGGATGGGGACCATAGATGTTATGTTAACCACCCACCTTTCATGAGAACAAGACTGGTCAGTTGCTTGTGCCAAAGATGCTACAATGTTGGGTGTCCAGTTGAGATCCAGAGGATTTTACTCTGTGAGCCTCTAGCACCTCACCTGTTACTGGATAGCAAGAGTGAGATGAGTAAGATGCCAAAAATTCCCCATCTGAGTCCCACATCTCACTAGCCAAACACAAAAACACAACATGCCAAGAAAAATAAGCTCCATTCCCTGCTCATACTCATGGAGGATGAGAATTTAAGAGAAATTTCAAATTAAATATAGAAATTTTACTTAGAGGTAGATACAGAAATAAGAATGAAGAAAGAGATAAGATTTAGATAGTAGAATTAGGAAAACAGTGTCATGAAAACCAGGAAAAATCAAAGTCTCCTGAAGATGATTTAAAATGTTAGATACTATTAAAATCAAGCGGAATGATGACTGAGAAACGGCTTTTGAACTTAATGCTGTCTGGAATCAGTAAAATGGTGGTAGATGCATAAGAATATTGAACGTTCCTCTGTGAGTAGAATGTGACCTTGCAGTGATAAGCAAAGAAGGATATAGTTTGCTCTTCCCTCTCTAGCCAAACCCATCTAATTGTATCCATCTCTACTTATTGCTTGAAAATATCTCCCTGCTCACATGGTAAAATGGGACGGCTAACGAGGGCACAGACCAAGAAACCATTTTAACTAAGAAATGACATATATGTTTTACTGAAAAAGAGGTTAGTTTTCCTTTGGACAGTTTGAATTTTAGATCCCTTCATCTAAAATGAAGTGTATAGGATTAGAAACTGATGAATAGTATAAGAATAGAATAATGAATGTAGACATCACTGAATTTTTCTTAAGAAACTTATATTTTAGGATTTGTTCATTTTGGTAAAAAAAAAAAAAAAACCTCAATGAGTCTCCAGTTGTCAAGTTATGAATTCAATAATTCTCATTACTTTTGATTTCTTTCAAAGTCTCAGTCAGTAGGGCATTTAAAAATTGCTGAGCTGGTCTTTTCTCATTTGAGTCTAATAACTTTAAGCCAGAAACCAAGATATCTAATATGCATCAATATGTAAACATGTGGTTTACCTCAAATGTTTAAAGTTCTGGGATTTTACTACTAGAGACAATCTAAGCTTAAATTAATTGAAAGATGAGGAAGGAAGTAGTTAACATAAAAACAATAAAGGATTTTTTATAGATATGGTCTACTTTTTTTCCACCTAAAAGGATTAAATTATTAACTATAATACAGCCTTCCCAAACATAAATCAAAATAGAGCCAAAAGATATCCATCTTTTACTTCTTATGCTTTTATATGAGTTTTAAATATGCTTCCTGAGAAAGAGTACATATAATTTTCCTTGTGGTTTATTGGAGATCTTAAGGATTGCATTTAAGGATAATATTTTTGAAGAACCTGGCTGCCCACCGTGCTAATGTCCTTGATTTATTACCTGTCTGCATAGAAGTCAGTCCTTGAAAGGAACAACTGAAAATTTATTGCAGAAGGCAACTAAGCAAAGCCAGTTGAGGTGAGGAATGCAGGACAGGCTGTAGAAGCAGCCAGTGATGTCCTGGAGCCTGTTTTCACTGACTCAGGGGGTCCAATTGTGCATATGTTTTTCTAATTTTGTGTCAGTGACTTTGTGTTGGTGGCTTGAAATCAGCCATGTTGGGAATATTATACTGTAGAAATCAGTAAATGCTACAAAGCAACCCTTTTTATTTTTATGTTTTCTTCTTTGTTCCTGCAGATCTGGCTCTTAAAGATTTATGAGCATACCACTGTACACAAATTATGACTGAGAAGTTTCTGATAAAGATTCAAGTATATTTTCTTTAGGTTTATAAAATATTACAGTGATAGTCTCACTTAGAATTGTGGTAAGTGGAATGCATAAAGAAAAGAGAAGAATGAGTCAAAACCAATAGCAATAATGCTGTCTTGTTTTTAAACAGTAAGCTATGGATTATTTATCAATTCATTCACTTAATCATTTGTTGTTTTGTTCTGTATATAGTGTATGCCAAACACTATGGCTAGGTGCAAGAGTTTTGAAGAAGAATAAGAAGGGTCTTGCACTTAAACAGCTCATATCTAAAGGAAAAATCACATAAACAGAATATGTATTAAATGCAAATGCAGAGATGTGCATGGGATGTTGTAGGAACACCAAAGAGAACCTATAGCAGTATAATGACTACATAGTAGACTTCCTGAGGAGGTAGCTCCTAACTGCTAAATAAAACTTCTTGGAACACAGATACTAGAAAACACATTGTTTATCAAATTTTTTAACAAAAAATATCCTGTAACCTAAAATCCTAAATTTAGTAATAGGTTTTTAAGATCCCTAAATCTATAACAACAAAAATATCCTTCCCTCTGATCTAAAACAGACCTCTATTCTCTCCAGATCAAGCTATATACATCCATCATGATATCATGGCATTTTCTGAGTTCAAATTGTCAAAGAGCATTTGGTTTGTTCTCAGATTATGCAATTGTAACCATATGTAATAGGAAGAAAAGCAATATTTATTTTTAAGGGTTCTGATATTTATTATCCAAAGGTATGCTTGCTTAAATTATGTTTTTGCATATGTCACAGAAAATATATTTTGTGCTTACATATAAGAGGGATTTATTAGACATTAGTTAAATAAATAAGTTCTTTAATATGTTTCCAAAAATGAATCCATAATCTTGAATGCAGTGGGCATGTCCAAATTATACTAGATGCTCTTTAAAGATTTCCAGAGGTTCTGTTACTGTCTTTGTGAACAAAGGTAATTAAATATAGAATGTCACAACTATAAGATTTATGTAAAGGAGTCTAAAATGGCAATAATAAACTCCATTTTGCTCCATTGGACATCAAGAATTTCAGCCAGAGAAATCACTTAAACATCTGAGAACGAAACGTTATTTGTCCAAATCTTAGATTATTCAACTTGACTAAATAAGAATATATAATACTTGTTAGGCCCCAGAGTCATTGCAATAAAGCTAGACCTTCAGGTAATATTACATCACTTAACTTTATTTTCCTCAATTGGTGTGTGTCAAGCCTTAGTCACTGAGTTGTCATTAGTAAATTTATAAGAATATTTTCCAAGTAATTTTTCAGTGGTGAGGTCTAAAACATAGAGAAGATATAAAAAATCAATCTGAAAAATAAATCTGTCAGAGGATGAACCACATAATATTAATAGATTCCAAACAGGAAAAACTTAACATTCATAGACCTGTCTGCATAGCAAAACATTATTGGGACTGATATGCAAGAAATTAATATAGTAATCTTGAACACTGGGCAATGATGAAAATGCTAATTGGATCCCATAGGGTGGCTTAGGACTAAATGGGAAGGTTATCCAAAGGAGAAGAAAATTTGAAAATGAAATAATAACAAATGCATGAACAATGCATTATATTTTCAAAATACTTTCAGGAGTATCATCTCATTTAATCCTAACAAATTCCCCAAAGAAATCATTTTTATCATGACTCATACGATATTTAACTTACTAGAAGACACAGGGCTAAAAAGAGCTAAAATTGAAATTTGATTTCCAGTATTCAAATTCCAAATTCTAGACTCTCATATGATAAAATTTTTAAAGAGAATTCCTTCAGCCAGAACTAAAGTAAATCACTTGATTATGAGGGTGGGCACAGTGGAATGTACGCTCATCACCTGAGTAATTTTCCTATAAACGTGGTGGTGGTGGTGGTAGTGGTCATGGAGTGTTCTGACTCATTCAGTGTATATCCTAGGGTAGAAAATATGGCCTCATACTGACATTCAATCACAAATTCTCTGTTCCTTTGAAATGCAAAAGAAAATGTGAAAAGTTTCTTCCCAAGTTCTTGGCAGGCAAGTAAATTGTAAGTAGGTTTCTAAAGCAAAAATCTTTAAGCAAGTGATTTTATGGATGTTAAACTACCTTCTCTTTTAATAAAGATATTAAAAGATATCTTTTAATATCTGGATATTAGCTGGATAATAGCTGGATAATTTGACTTTAAAGGAAGAAAACTTTCAGTGAGAAGGAAAATCTAGTGCCTGGTGACATCATAGGAGTGTCCTTGAGGGTTTCCAAAAATAGCAATGTCATGCAATGCAATTACTATGTTTCTTGGGAGTTTTAGGTGATGCTAAGCTTTTAAAAATGTAGGCTAAACCACAAGGAGTATATGAAACTTCCATATAATTTAATTTATTGAGCACTGTTTATGTCCAAGGTATTATAGGGTAAACAGAGGTAAACACAGCCAGGTATCTGCCATCCAAGTATTTATAATTTATCTGATTAAGATTGAGACAAAAAACTTAAATATAATATTTTAGTAAATGGCATACAAGGGTTAATAATCAAGTGAAGGATCAGGAGAAATAAAAAATACTCTTCACTGGGAAAGTGGCATAGTATACATAATACAATTAGGGTAGGGAATGGATAATTAGCTAATGCAGTAGAAAAAGTAACCTCAGGAATAACATGCTTTGAGAGAGGTTTAAGGTTTGGAATGGTTTAATGAGATAATACGGAAGGATCTTGTGAATAAGACTGAGAATTGGAGGTCTAAAAGGCACAGTAGGGACTCAGAACCAAAGAAATGCCAGAGACAAAGAATCTCAAATTAATTCAAGTCTTTAAAGTATCCATTGACCTTCAGCACACAGAGATCACAGTTTCATTTCTAGATAAATTTCCAGAGAGTGGAAAGTGGTGGAAGAATAAAGTAACTTCAGCTCATTGAAGAACAAATAGAAGGAAAGGGGAGAAGATAGAGGGTTAGGGGGTGAGTAATACTTCTTTATAAAATTTAGCTATGGGTTGGAGATGCTTAGGTGAATAGCATAGGATCTCGAAAGAACAAGATTAAAGGCTGAGTAGATAGAGCTAGTAGGGAGGATTAGAAAGGGAGGAGAAATACCTAATGGGCATTACCTTAGAAAAGACTGAGTTTCTCTGACCCAGTGAAAATGGGGTAACTGGCCCTGCATAGAAGGAGTGACTCTTCATAGTGTAAGGCTAGAAGAAAAAAGAAAAATACAGATAAAGTTAAGTGACAGGAAATTGAGAATATCTACACCTGTTTGTTTCAATTTTCTCCTTGCAGTAAAAGTAAGTTACTAAAAGTTTGTGAAGCAGGATAAGATTGATAAGCAGGATAAGATTATGAAAATGGACTAATCAGTGAGGGGAATGGAAGATGGAACTAAGGACAAAAAAATGTATTATTAAGTAGATATTAGCATCCAACTCTATCTGAAAACCATTATTTTTTGGTGTCATCAATATATACAGGGTTGATTTTTTTAAAAAAATTTAATTTTTTTAGCAGAGCTTAGGAAACTACCTAGGTATGAAGGAAAGGACTGTGGGATTAAATCACGATTGCAGTTTTGCAGGCAATTGCAGTGAAATAGCAGGAGTACAATATCGTTGTGTTTGTGAGCAATATTTCAGAAGAGTAGGCTAAGCCAAAAAAAGTGAGATCAGAACCATTTTCCATATTTGAGTGAAAATGGAGGGGTAGAAGAATTGGTGTTGTGAAACTATAAAGGAATACACAGGAAGTGATGTCCAAGGAATCAAAGGACTGAATGTTGTGGTCAGATAATGAGATAAAATTGAGATATGTGATTTATAACAATGCAAAGTTACGTAGGTGATTGTGTACATGTATGTGTGTGTGAGCGAGTGCGTGTGCATGTGTGCTAGCTTCTCTTCCCAGGCTCCCTTTATTCAGTTCTGAATCTTACTTCTTTGTGAGATAATTCTAATTGTTGTCAAAATACATGTATTACTTTGTATTTGACTTATAGAGTCACAGCTTTCCTTTTAAAAAAAAAAATCACATCACAGCAGCAATGCCTTCATCTTGGATCTGATTTTGGAAGGTCTGCTTGGCAAACAGCCAAGTTTCCTTGGATAGCTGATTCAGCTCAGGTAATGACAGTAGGTCCTCATCCACAATACAGCTATATGAAGACAAAATGATCTTAACAGCTAAATTGTAGACAATGCAACATTCTCAGCAGGAGCTTTGTGAGTGTGGGCCCACAGATTTCTAACTTCTAGAGGTTTCTTGCTAGTCACTACTGTACTAATTTGAAATGATTTATTATTGCACTAGCTACTGTACATGTTTTAAAGCATAGATTCTTCTAACTGCTAGATCAAGGTCACTGTGTACAATTTGAGGACTTCTGCACAAACAAAATGTAAGTTTGAGTACAGTAAAAGTGACACAGCCTCTGAAATTGGTAGGAGGATATTTTATTTAATATTGCACGTTATTATCTTCATTCTGAATCAAATGTTGCCATAAATTTTGTTAAAAGGTATAATTTAGTATTGGCCTACTTACCTTTGTCTTCTTTACATTTTGAGATATGCTGAGTTTTCTAGACGAGGTGGTATTTAAATAGGTAGTAAGTAGAACTTGGTTCTTTATTTCTTCATGATAACCAAAAATATATTTCCCAGAAACTCTCAGAGCCAAACAGTGGGCTTACCCTGTTTTAGGTAAGTTTACACTCTTTCCATATCAATGTCTTAAGATCTTAATAAAAACCTATATATATTGAATTCCTTCAAAATTCCCAGCACTGTTGTAGGTGTTTTGGGACATAGACAAAGATGAATCTAATTGGGGCAGATTAGTATCAAGCAGGGAATAATAAGGGGCAGAGAAACAAGGTAAAATATAAAATGCTAAATCATATGCTTTTGATTTTCATTTTTTTAAGCAAATATTTATGGAGTACTTCAAGTTTTGAGTATTCTTCTAGGTGTTGGGCATAGAATACTGAATAAAAGTATGCAAATACCTGCTCTCACATGGCTTGTAGCGTAATGGAGCAGACAAGAAGCAAGGTATATAAGTAATATATTAAAGGTTAAAAAATACTAAATAGAAACAATAAGGAGGGAAAAAGGTATATGAAATGCCAACTGGGGTGGGGTAAGGAAGTTGAGTGTCTAGTGAAAGATTCACATGAGTAGACATCTGAAGGAAGTGAAAATGCTGAATTGGTCATACAAATAACTGGGAATGATCATCCTGGGCAGAGCAGAAGTAAAACACAACGGTCCCATGGCAGGAGTGTGTTCCAGAATGGAGGTGGCAGAACAGTGGGAGTGGAGTGACTGAAGAGAGAACATTGGGTAATGAAGTCAGAAAGACAGGGGAGAGCCAGATCATGTAGGGACCTGTCGATCATTGTAAGAACTTTGGCTTTAACTCACAGCGAGAGAGTTTTGAGATGAGAAGGGACAGAAATTATGAAGTAAATAGAGAGAAAGTATACCTCCAGGATTTGAGATTTGCACTAGGTTTTGACAGGTGGATAGACTTTGAATCGTTGCCTTATTATTGATAAATAGCTCAGTAAGAGCAAAGACATAGTAGGAATTACTTTAAAGTCGTAGAGAATAAGTTTCCTAGTGTGTCTTGAACAGAGGAAATATTTCCAGACTGGCTAATTATGGTGGAACCAAATTACTGCTGGCCATGAAAGATATGAAAGGACACTTATATGTGATAAAATAGAAAAAAAAGGAATCTTGTTAGCTTTGATCATCAGAGTTTGAATAAATTGGAGAAAGATCAGAAGAGGACTATAGATAGAATTAAAACAAAGGAAGAAAAAGAAAATTGATTTCTATAGCAGTTTCAAAAATCAAACTCCTATTCCCAGCCCTCAGTGGACTTTGCATTTCCTCCCACAGTTTGTAAATATGGGTAATTCTGCATACACTTACAGAATCACTGTTAATGATAATGTAAGAAAAATAGTTCGAGATGGTAGAGAAGAATAGGAAGCAAAGAACGTCAAAGAAAGGTAAAAAGAAGTAGAAATAGGAAAATAAATCTTAAAATATTTAAGTGACAAAATCCAGAGTTTTGTTAACAATTTTGTATTTATTCACTATTAAGAATATTTTAATGTGTTAACTCTTACTGCTGAATAGTAACCTGCTCTTAGGTTACCTCCTCCTGGTTCTTCAGCTGTCAACATTTTGGGATAGTGTTTTGAAGGCTGGTTTTCTAACCGTAAAGTAAAAGAAAGTATTTTAATGTTTGCCTCCTACCGCCTCTCTGACACGGAAAGATTTTCACACAGGGTGATACAGGAGGTAAAAATAAAAATTGCTTTTACTGAGCCATTGGACTGTGAAATGCAGTAAATTTCTAAATGGCAACACTAGAACAGTGTTTATGACTGTGGGGGATTTGCTTACTGCAGGGTATACTTCAAAGTGGGTCGGGCTCTGTGAAATTCCATTTTCTATGTGACCTTTAGCAAGTACAGAAGATAGGAGAAAAAAGTTTTTTCGAACTTGACAGGTTTACAAAGTGATGTGCATTAATTGGGTTGTCGTTATCAGTGCAGGGTTAAACTAACCAAAATCCAAATCAGCCTAAATATGTGAGCTGGAAAAGTTCATATTTCTGGGATGAAAATCCAAAAAGAGTAGGAGAGGGTTTTGTGAACGATGAGCCACAGAATTTTAAATATGTTTAACAAATTTTTACACGTGTCCACAGTAGTTTATTGTTACTGTCATAAATTAAACAACCCTGCCCCCACGGAAACACACAATGGCTTAATTGCCTCACACATTGAATTACTGAGGGAGAGGGAACAGGAAGCAATGTTCTAAGACAAGGGTACTTAAACTATGGCCATAGGCCAAATCTGCCCCACCCTAGCCTTTTTTTTTTTTTGGTAAATAAAGTTTTATTGAAACACAGTCACACACACGCTCATTTACATACTGCTTATGGTGATTTTCACCTTGCAATTGCAAAATTGACTAGTGACCATACAGAGAGATTGCCTGGCCTGCAAAGCCAAATATATTTACTATGTATTCCTTTACTAGAAAAAATGTTGTCAAACTCTGTTGTAAGAGAACCACCAGCCATCAGAACCACACCACTGCTAGCTAACACAGATTTTGTTAAAAGAGGACAAAGGAAACTGGGGAGGGAAAAATGAGTGGCTTAGATAAACCTGTAAAAGAACTCATAGGGTTCATAAAACTGCTTTTGAGTGCCACTACCTATGTACCACTTTGAACACCCACATCACCCATGTTTTATTTATTTTTTAAAAATAAAAATAAAAGATTTTTTTTTCCAAATTCTATAACGGTAATTCTTTTAGGTTGCCTCAGGAAGAGATTTTTTATTTTCAGACACCAAATTAACACAAATACAACGAGCATGCAATATAAAAAATAATTGTTACCAATTATGTGTCTTTACAGAGGCAGTGAGAAATAGGCTGTTGTCATTTTCTCATTCTCAGCCCCTTGTTTTATAATAGCAGCAGTATGGTTTTGAAGCTATATGAAGGAAAATTGCTACTTGCTGAGATCACAGCGTAAAGGTAAAATAGATGAGAAATTCGGATCTATTACACACCACAAGTACTACTACTTATTTAAAGGCTGAAATTTGTTGTGTTTATTGAGGGGATCATCCCATTTTCTCTTTTTTGAAGAAGAATTTTCTACCTCATCTGTCTCATCCATGAAAACTCAACGGACAATGCACTTTATGAACACATGAAAAAAACCTTGAATTGTGCAATGTGACAATGGAAACACTAATTTAAACTGCTAAGCATGCCAACTATTTTTGTTGGTGCTGATACAGCTGTTGCAATTGTTGCTTACAAAACTGAATTGATAAATAAAAAAATCAATTTTCATTTGTTACAAGACAATTATTAAATTCTTCTGAAAGAACTGTGCCTCATTCCATTTTTGTAATATATTTTAATTCTAATTTAATAATAGGCTAAAAAAGCAAGAATGTCTAGAGCTGCATTTTTCAAACTTTTGCTCTCAGAACACTTTCATACACTTAAAAATTAGTAAGTACATCAAGGAGGTTTTGTTTATGTGGCTTATATCTATTGATATCTATAATGTTAGAAATCAAAAATAAGAAACTTTAAAAGTATTTAATTCATTTTTTGTTTCTAAACATGGTAAAATACACATAAAATTTACCATGTTAACCGTTTTTAAGTGTATAATTCAGTATTGTCACGTATATCCACACTGTTGTTCATTATTAATTCATTTTTAAATAAAAAAACTATTCATGATGACAAATACACTATTATAATAAACCAAAACAAACATTATATATGGTGATATATTTTATGTAAATAATTATTCATTTATTTAAAAAAATAAAAATAGAGAGAATTTTTTCCCTCAATCTATAAAGGTAAAGGTGGCATTTTTTACATTATTGTATATCTCTTTAATGTCTGGCTTAATAGAAAACAATTGGATTATCTTATCTGGTTCTTCACTCACTATGGTCCACATAGGCTGCTTTGATTGAAGAATATGAAGAAATCCCAGCTTCCCATAGATATATAGTTGAAAGAAAAGAGTATTTTAATAGCTCTCTCAGATATTTGTGGACTTGTCAGGCAGCCTACCCTGTTCACTTGAGACAGAAAAAGCATAAAAACAGCAAATAACATTTTAGTATACTTGAAAATAATTTTGACTTGACAGATCCTCTGAAAAGGTCTTGGGGAGCCCCATGGGTCCTTAGACAACACATTAAGGACCACTTGTCTAGAGTATAGCATTGTGAAAATTACAATATGATAATTCCTAGTGACCAGAATTAACATCAAAATATTGCAGTTATCAGAAAATCACATTTAAAGTTTTAAATTTTAATTTTGGTAAAAACACATAAAAGAGAAATTACCATCTTAATTATTAAGCATACAGTTTAGTAAATATTAACTATATTCAAGATCTTGTGCAACACATTTCTAAAACTTTTTTATTTGCAAAACTGAAACTCTACACCCATTGAACAAGAATTTCCATACTCCCTTCTCCAGCCCCAGACAACCACCATTATACTTGCTATTTCTATGAGTTTGGCTACTTTCAATACTTCATATGAGTAGTATCATATAGTATTTGTCTTTTGGTGACTGGTTTATTTTACTTAACATAATGTCCTCCAGGTTCATCCATATTGCTGCATGTGTCAGAATTTTCTTTTCTTTTTAAGGCTGAATAATATTCCATTCTTTATATATTTGCATTTTGTTTATCCATTCATTCCTTGGTAGACACTAGTTTATCCATTCATTCCTGGATTGTCTCTACCTTTTGGTTATTGTGCATAATGCTTCAATGAACATTGGGGTGCAAATATCTCTTTGCAATCCTGCTTTCAATTATTTTGGATATATACCCAGATGTAGGATTGCTGGACCATATGGTAATTCTATTTTTAATTATTTGAAAAATTGCCATGATGTTTCTATAGTGGCTGCACCATTTTACATTCCCACCTATAGTATACAGGGTTCAACTTTATCCATATCCTCCCAAGAGTTATGTTTTTCAATAGTGGCCATTTTAATGGGGGTGAGGTGATATCTCATTATGGTTTAGATTAACATTTCTCTAATAATTAGTCACATAGAGCATCTTCTCATATGCTTGATGGTCATTTATATGTCTTCTTTTGAGAAATGTCTATTCAGATCCTTTGCCCATTTTTGAATAAGGTTATTTGATTTTTGGGTTAAGTTGTAGTTCTTTATATATGCTGGAGATTCATCCTTTATCAGATATATGATTTGAAAATATTTTCTCTTGCTCTGTAGGTTGGCTTTTCATTCTGTTGATTGTTTCCTTTGATGCATGGATGTTTTAAAGTTTGATGTAGTCCTATTCATTTATTTTTAATTTTTTATCTGTGGTTTTAATGTCATATACAAAATATCATTGCCAAATCCAATGTTTTGAAGGTTTTTCCCTACATTTTCTTCTAGCATTTTTATAGTCTTGGGTTTTATGTTTATTATTTTTGGGGGGGTTATGTTTAGATCACCAGTAGATTCTGAGTTAATTTTTGTATTGGTGTTTAATATAAAGTAAAAGTCATCCTCATTCTCTTAAGTGTGGATATTCACTTTTCCCAGCACCATTTGTTGGAGAGACTGTCTTTCATACTATGTGGTCTTGCACTCTTGTAGATCAGTTGACCATCTATGCAAGAGTTTATTTCTATGCTGTGAAATGAGGATAGAGATAGTTATTGACTCACAGTGTTTTTATGAGATTTAAATGAGTTTACATATTTAAAATATAAGGACCAAATGGTACATAGTAGCATATTATGCTTTCTGTTTCTATGCCTTTACTCCTTGTTGTATTGCTAAATTATTAATAAACAGGTGGGTGGTTATTTGTAGTGTTTGCCATTGTATATGGTGTAAAAACTCCTATCATGGCTGATACTATTTATTGTGAAGTCACTGAATGAGAGTTGGGAAGAGATACACAGAAACATACACTATACAGTATTTCTATTATACAGCTATCAATAATCTCAAGAGCATAGATGACAGTAAAATAATTGGGATGTGATGAATTTTGAGTATTTGTTACTTTGTTTTAAAAGGAAAAAAACAAAAGTAAACAAAATGATTATTTGTATAATTAGTTACAAAAATATATATTCAGTTTGTGCAAAGCATGCCTGGAATTTTAGGTTCTAGAAGAGCAGAACTCCACCACTGACATAGTATGCTACACCTGACATCCATCTGACCATCCACAGAGTTAATGAATAAAATGTAATTGTTCACTTAGGGCTTATATTTATAATATAGTATTTAGATATGTTTATACAGATAAATTTTATTTTGCCATACTTTATAACTTCTTACAACAAAAATATATGACTTTTATTTTTTAAAATTAAAAGCAAAAAAAGCAAAGTTATAAAACATCCAATTCAAAGTAGCTCATATAAAAGCATAATTAATTAGCTAACATTACAAGGATGTTAAGCCATGATTGTGGCTTTAGTTATGGTAGGATACAAAGGTTAATCCAAGTTGTCACAGCTTTCTTCTTCCCTTCAACTGTCTATGACGTGAATTGGTTTTATGATATCCTAATCCCAACAGGTTTCCATCTTTCGTGTTAATACAATGATCACATTCTCCCAGTGTTGTGACCTAAATGTGTATTTTAGTGCACAACTCTAAATCAAGTGTAAAACTCTTGCAGAGGATTCTGATTGGCCCAGTGTAGATACTGAACCAATTCATGAACTGATAACAGTTACCTTGGAAATAGAGGATTCGAATTCACCAGTATAGATTATATTTTCTATAGTAGAGGTGGAGTGGTTTGCTAAAATTGCCAGTTACACAGAAAAGAAGAAATTAGTTCTTAAAGAAAGGTACCTTGAGCAGTAAATAACATAAGTCTACTATAATTGTGAAGTGAAGGTGAAAGGTAAATTAGTAGCTAGAGGGGAATATAAGACTGAAGGAAAGCACATGAAATAAAATGTTATGTATGAGATTTGTGAATTCCCCAAAGCTAAGAGGAACTATAAATGTAGTAGATGAAAATATTGGATTCAAAATAATCTCAATAGGCAGAAAAAAGAAGCATAAAACAAGATGTAATTTTATAGAAGCAAATCCAAATTCCTACATTTTGGTTCAGTTGGTTTTATATATATAAAAAGTGGAAAACAGGATTTATAGCAGTTCTACTGAAAAAAGAAAAACATGAAGTTTTATTTAGCTTCAAATTCAACAGGAACTGACAGCATGACACTGTTGCTAAAAAAGGTAATCCAATCTTAGGCTGCTGTATGGTGCAGAACAAAGGAGATTATAGTCTCCCTGTGCTCTGTGTTGATCATATTAAATTCAGATTATTCCTTTCAGTTTTGGGTTCTATACTTTGAGAATGACACTAATAAACTCAGGGGAATCCTGAATGAAATGAATAAGGTGGAATAATACGTCTCAAAAATGACAGAATAAACAGTGTATTTTTTATCATAAGAGGAATGGTTTCAGGGGTATATGATAGCCTCCTTCAACTATTTTCAGATGTATCTATTTAAAAAGTAGAGAATTAATTACATTT
The DNA here is from genome assembly GCF_041146395.1 of Eulemur rufifrons. NCBI lineage: Eukaryota > Metazoa > Chordata > Mammalia > Primates > Lemuridae > Eulemur > Eulemur rufifrons. The sequence goes on along the minus strand of NC_090997.1, from coordinate 26,089,673 downwards.
CTAGAAAGAAAGAACTATGCCAATTGGTAGAAGTGAAAATAAAATGAATCTGGCTAATTAGGAGGATGATATCTATAACTATAAAATGACTACATCTTAAAGTAGTGTGTGTCTTTCACTGGCGATGTTAATTCAAGTAATAAATTAGTATTGTAGAGCAAGAGAGGAAATATATTAGTAAAGGTATGAGTAAGAGTAGAAAGTTCTAGACACTGCTCCCTGTTGAAACACTACAATTATATTCTAAATTTTATTTGCTTCTGAAATTTTACTTCATGCTGCTTTATACTTCATATCTTTTGTTTTCAACTTGATTTTTAGCAGCTTTATTGAAGTGTTATTGACAAACAATAACCACACAAAGTGTACAATTTGATGTTTTGACATATATATCTGTGAAACGATCCCCATAATTAATAAAGTGAACATATCACTAACCCCTAAAAGTTTTCTCATGCTCTTTTGGATTTCCTCCCTTCCAAAACACAATAAAAGCTTCTGCAAATGAAAATCAATGACTTTGAAAGTATCCTGAGAAACTCCCATCATCTACATACTCAGGCAAACACTGATCTGCTTTCTGCTAATATTAACTTCTTTGTATTTTTAGAATGTTATACAAATGTTATAATACAACATATTCTCTTTTGTCTAGCTTCTTTTACTCAACATAATTATTTTGTTGTTTATCCATGTTGATGCATGTATCAATAGTTTGATCACTTTATTGCTGAGTAGTATTCCACTGTAGAGATATTCCATAATTTGTTCATCCATTCACCTACTGATGAACATTTGGGTTGTTTTCAGTTTGGGGCTATTGCAAGTTTTGGTATACACAAGTACTTTCATTACTTTTGTGTAAATATCTAGAAGAAAACAGCTAAGAGTATATGGTAGGTGAAGGTCTAAAATTTTTAAAAAATTGCCTAATTTTTTCCAAAAAATTGTACTATTTTACATTTCCAACAGAAGTGCATAAGTATTCCAGTATCTCCATGTTCTGATCAGTCTATTCCATTTTAGACATTCTAATAGATATGTAGTGGTATCACACTGTGGTTTTAATTTGCATTTCACTAACTGCTAATGATGTTAAGCATTTTATCATTGGCTTACTGGCCATTCATTTTCCTCCTTTAAAATGGTAAGTCTTTTCCCATTTTTTAAAATTAGCTTGATCTCCTATTATTTTACATAATAGGACTTGTGGAAACAAATCCTCTATCAGATTTGCGAAGTGCAAATATCTTCTCCCCATGTGTGGCTTGCCCTTACAGTTTATTAGTAATATTTCTAAGAGCAGAATTATTAAATTAATGAAGTCAATTTCTCAATTCATTTTTAGGGATTATATTTTTTTATAGATTATGCTAAAATATTTATCTAATTGAGTATAAAGATTTTCTCATATATTGTAGTTTAGAAACTTTATAGTTTTAGATTTTACATTTAAGTCTGTGATCCATGTTAAGTAATTTTTTATATTTGATGCACAGTATGGATTCAAATTCTATTTTCTTTACATACGAATAAGCAGTTATTCCAGCACCATTTGTTGAAATGGCTATTCCTTCTTTACTGAAATGTCTCTATACCTTTGCTTTACAGGAAATCAATTATCTTCCTGTACTATTACATTGATCTATTTGACTATCTTTATGCTAATACCACACTGTCATTAGAAGTAGCTTCATAGTGGTGTGCAAATCATGTAGTGTTAATCTTTCAACATGCTTTCTTGTTCAAAGTAGTTTTGATTACCTTAGTTCTTTTGCATTTTCATATGAATTTTAGAATAAGCTTATCAATTTTTACTAAAAATCCTACTGGGATTTTGAGTGGGATTGCATTGAATCAAGAGATCAATTTGGGGAAAATTGGCATCTTTAACAATATTAAGCCTTTTCACCTATAAATTATATTTCTCCATATTTTTATATCTTTATTTTTTTCAGCAATGTTTTGGAATTTTCAATTGTAAGGTTTTCCATATATTTTATTATATTTATCACTATTTTATATTTTTTGGTGTTATTTTAAATAACACTTTTTGTTAGTTTCAATTTCCAATTTTGTTGCTGTCACAAAGAAATGCAATTCATGGCTGTATATTGATTTTTATATCTTGTACCTTTTCTTGTAAATTTCATCAGATTTCCCATATACATGAACATGTTATCTGAGAGCAAAGTCAACAATAGCCCACAAAAAGATCAGAGCTTTAATGGATAACAACTCCCATCTCCACTCAGTGTCCAGAAGCTTTGTTTCAAGAAAATGATACTCAAAAGCCAAATTTTAAGAAGAGTAATGGACATAAAAGTTCTAAAGAGAATGACTCTTAAGTTTAAAACAATGGATTCATAGGAGGATAAGCAACAGAAAAAGGAAAAGAGAAAAAAAAAAATAAGGAGAAAAAAATAAGAAAAAAAGCACAAACTACTCAACCATCATTAAAATGAATGTGTAGATGTCTTACATTTCATGTTCTACTACAGGTACAATCTTACCTTTCATTGGATGTGGCAACTTTTAATTATAAATTTTAAATGAAATTTATGAAGAAAGGAAAAAAAGGTCATTTCTGACAAGAAAAACATTAAAGTGTTATATTAAAATTTCTCAGTGAGGTGAAATGTATAGCTAAGATCTCATCCTATAAGCAAATTACAATCCAATTTTACTTTCAAAAATTTCAAGATCTGATTTTTAGAAAAAGATATTTTGAATAAATAATTTCAGTGATATTGTGAAAGGTATTGCATTTCTGATTTGATTCTCAGCTTGACTGTTATTGGTGTATATGAAAGCAACTTATTTGTGTGCATGGATGGATTTTATTTCCTGAGACTTTGGTGAATTCATTTATCAATTCCAGGAGTCTACTGGTTGAATCTGTGGGGTTTTCCACACGTATTATCATATCATCAGCAAAAGGGATAGCTTAACCTCTTCTGCCCCTATTTGGATACACTTGATTTCCTTCTCTTGTCTGATTGTTCTGGCAAGGACTTCCAAAGCTATGTTGAATAGAAGTGGAGATAGTGGGCAACCTTGTCTAGTTCCAGTTCTAAGCAGGAATGCTTTCAATTTTTCCCCATTCAGTATGATGTTGGCTGTGGGTTTGTCATATATCCATTTAATAATTTTGAGGTATGTCCCATCTATGAGTATTTTGTTAAAAGTTCTTATAAAAAGGTGCTAAATTTTGTCTAATGCCATTTATGAATCTATTGGGAGGATCATAGAGTCTTTGTTTTTGCTTTTATTTTTATGGTGAATTACATTTATAGATTTGTGTATGTTGAACCATCCTTGCATCTCTGGAATGAAGCCCACGTGGTCACAATGAATTATTTTTTTGATGTGCAGTTGAATTCAGTTTACTAAGATTTTATTGAGAATTTTTGCATTGATATTTATTAGGGATATTGGTCTATAGTTTTCTTTTTTTGTTGTGTCCTTTCCTGGCTTTGGTTCAAGGTGACATTGGCTTTGTAGAATGAGTTGTGGAGGATTCCATCCTTCTCAGTGTTGTGGAATAATTTCTGCAGTATAAGTACCAGTTCTTCTTTGTAGGTTTGGTAAAATTCGGGTGTGAACCCATGTGGTCCAGGAATTTTTTTTATTGGAAGATTTTTTTTATTGCTACTTCAATTTCAGTGCTTGATATTGGTCTATTCAGAAATCCTATTTCTTCTTGATAGAGTCTAGGAAGATTGTATCTTTCTAAGAATTTGGCCATTTCCTCCATGTTTTCAAGTTTTGGGGCACAGAGATTTTTATAGTATTCAAAGATGATGTTTTGTATTTTTGTGATACCAGTTGTGACTTCTCCTTTGTCAGTGCTTGTTTATTGATAATATTATATTTTATTATACAATCACAAGAAGTGATTAAATATTAATAGTGTAGTTAAGTGTAAAATTATAGGGTTTACTCAGTTCACTAAGTTTATGTATGTAAAGAACTAGAAAAATATGAGATATCAAATAGTTTGAGCTTTTTAAATACCAAGTGAAAATCACCAAAATTCTAGCCTCTAAGGAAATTATCATATATTGACTACTTTTTTGCCTGGCTTATCTGAAAAATTACCTTAACATCCCACTCTACTGTGTCTATTAGCTGTGACAATTCTATGGGCTATACTTCCTTATTTTTAAAAATATCTCCATTTTCCACATCTACAGGGTTGTAAACCTGGATCTTAAATATGTCACAATGCCCTTTAACAAAAACAAATGATAATCCCAAGGTGTGATGTCATAAATGTTAGTGCTTACATGATAGAGTACAAATATATCAATTAACTTATTAATCTGAGACTCAGAAAATTTGGCTCATGTAGCTTGTTAGCAGTAGAGTTGAAAAGGATAACAAGCATTGTACTTTATTGCTTCAAAACAACATTAAAAACATTCTTGGTGAAATTAATTCTGTAATAATAAAATATAAAATAAAAATTAAGTACAAGTAAAAGAACATTAAAATGTATGTATTTAGCCTAATTCTTTCCATAGTTTTGTATCTGATTCGGTGGTAGTTTAATAATTTGCTATCAACTTCTTTTCTGATAAAATTTAGTTTAGTTGTATTTTCTAAAGATAGAGAATTAAGAGAAAAGGATGCAGGGGAAAACTTAGCCTGCCAAAAAAATAAGAAATGAAGATTTAATAATTAAATGGGCAGAAAGGCATTGCTACAATGTGGAATGAACCTGGACAGTGTACTAAGTGATCTGGGTTATATCACGGGCTCTGCCTCAAAAAATTGATACAATTTAGTAAATATACAATAAGCCAACATGTTATGGTTTTTATATACATTTTATATACACATACACACACATATATATATATAAAACTTCATTTACTTATAAAATGATTTACAAAGTAGATATTATTTCCCCTTTACAGATGAGGAAACAAGTTTAGGGAAGTTAAGTAATTTGCAAAAGTCACATTCAGGCTAGTTAGTCTGATTCCAGATCTAATGCTCTCCATTTGTCATTTAACTTATTTCAGACTCAGCATCCTCACATGTAAAATAAGGAGACTAGATCGGATCATCCTTCAACTCATGTCACTTTGCAGATTCTACCAAGGGAATATCAAAAGTTTAGTTTAAAATTATGTGTACGTGCCATTGATACAATGAGTAAAACGGTAAAACAGATTGTCCATCTATCTCTGAGAGCAGCCTGCTTCCTAGGATTTACAACACTAAAATATTTTATCTGCCTCAGGTTTTATTCATTTGAGTAAAAATATTTTCTTTGAAAACAGTTATTATAGCCTGAAGAAAATTACAGCATTCATTTCTAATTCTAAAAAATGATGCTGGTATACTCCTTCACTAAACTTGAAAATATACCTTCCTCTCTCACTAGCCTGACTCATATTTCTTTTATTAATTCAATATGGAGTTCATAGAACAATGCATTTTATGACTATTAATTCACAACCTGTCTTCTTAGTTTTCGAGTGGAACTCCTCTAACTGTGAAAAGAGTTTCATATTAAAATCTGTAGGATATGACCCATGCTTTTGTGCCTCAAGAATTCATCTGCGGAATTATAACTCTATAGTTCTTGGTTAACTGTTTGTAACTCCCATGCTTGATAGTGTATATTTAAAGCTTGTTTACAAGTCGTGAAGATGCAAATATTTCTAAATTAATTTTTATATTGGTATTTTAGGCTGTTTTCCTTGATGTGATATTTTTACATCAATTTGATGAATTAAAAGTGAATCACTTATTAACAAATAAAATTCCATAAAAAATGAAGCTAATTGGTAAATGAAAATGATGGTGAAACTTTTAAATATATTTTTGCAGATAAACTTAGAAGAAATTACTTATGGGTATTACTTTAGGTGCCAGCATGGCTCCTCCATCCCCCTCAAATCTTGCTACCATCTCATGTAGGGTGCTTCGAATTCCTCTTCATATTAATAGTAAAAATGTCAATAATATTTATTTCTTGATTTTAAGAATTTAATACTAGTTTTAAAATTATCTTCACCCAGTTGTTTATACTTCAGTATGAATAAATTTCTAATACTTTTGGAGAGCTTCCACTAACATCTTTATTGAATTAATCAATCAATGTTTATTGAGTAACAACTAGATTCTGGATGCCATCCTAAGCAACGAGCCACATGGACAAGGCCCCTTCTCCCATAAAGGAGATGGAGTGAGGCTGTGGCTAACACAGGTAGGTGAGGCAGAGACAGCCTCACTGGAAAGGTGAACTCAGGACAGAAAATTGAACATAGAGAAGTCTGAATAAGAGAATTCTAGGTGGAAGGAACTCTGAGTGCCATGATACTGAGATAAGAACAAGCTTAGCACGTTTACAGAACAGTAAGAAATTCAACGTGGCTGGAAGATGAGGAAAGGAGAGCGAGATTTGGAAGACAATATTAAATAGATATACAAGAATGAAGTATGTAGGACTCACAAATGAACCATGAGAACGAGTCTGAATTTGATTCTAACAAAAGAGGAAGTTTTAAAGCAAGGGAATGATTTGCTTTGACTTGTTTTTAATTAAAGATTATCCTGTTTGTTCTTTAAAGAATGAATTGTAGGGGGAAAATGTGGAGATGTGCAAGTATAAGTGTTTCACAATGAGATGAAAGAGTGCTGACAGTGGAAATGGAGGGAAATGTATACATTTAAGATATACATTGCATCTTTAAAAACGAAAAGCTGTGAAGTACTTAAATGTATTTATTATGCTAGGAAATATAATGTGTGCCTTCTAGGATTTGTGAAATGGTTTCATAAACTCTTAAGGAATTTGTTTGGTAAGATAGGAAGTTTTCCCTATCATGACTCAATAACAAAGGGTTTACTCGTATTATAATGCTATAGAACTTTAGTTTGAGAAAATGCATTTGACTATGTGCTGAATTTAGAGGTTGAAAGTAATAGTATCCGTTTTATTTTTAGGACAAATTGATAGATTGTGCAATAAATAATCTTTAGCAAATAAAAAAAAGATACACATTGCAGACGAGATTGGGTGCGTTCAGGTCTGGGGAATGGACACGCTTGAATGTTCTGAATGTTCTGACTCGGGGGAATGGGGGTGGGGGGAGGGGATGGGGGTATAGCTACATGATGAGTGCGATGTGCACTGTCTGGGGAATGGACACGCTTGAAGTTCTGACTCAGGGGGATGGGCAGGACATGGACAATGTATATAACCTGAACTTTTATACCCCATGATAAGCTGAAATAAAAAAAAAAGATATACATTGCAAATAACATCAATAGAATTCACTGGTTAGCTACACTTAAGGAAGGAGGAAGAGATTAGTTAAGGACTTCTCCAAGATTTTTTACCTAATCTTCCAGTTAGTTCCATTTACCTTGATGGGAAAGAGCAGAACAGAGCATACTTATAGGTTTGGGATATTTAATGGGATGAATCAAGTGTCCTATATTTAACATGTTAAATTTGAGGTGACTATTGTTCAGCCAAATGATGTGTACAGTAGGCAACTGGATATTTGAGTCTGAACCTCAAGGAAAACTTAGAGATGGAAGTAGACAATTATGAATCAGCTAAATATAAATAATATTTAAAGCCATGTTCACATGGAAATAATATAGATAATTACGAAGCAAAAAATGAAATTATGCCTTAGTCTAACATTTAAAGGCCAGTCATAGCAGAAGGATTCAGAAAAGGGAATTGTTGAAGAAGGGCCAGTGATATTTAGGAAAATCAGAGGCACGATGTTTTGTGGAATTCAAGAGTGAAAAGTGTTTCAAGAAAAAAGGAGCCATCTGAGTTGATGAGAAGTTGAATGATAGGAGGGCAAAGTAGTGATCATTCACTTTGGCAACATGAAGGCTGCTGATGGGGTTGAAGTCACATTTTAAGAATAGATTTGATAGGAAGGAGTGTAGATCTGTGATGTTATTATGATAGAACTTGATGATTGTGGGCACAAAGAGGCAAGGCTCGCTTTCCTAAAAACAAGTTTCTTCTACTTCATGTATCTGTGCCTAAAGAACATGTAAAAAACATTTTTATTCTACATGGATGGCATACTTTGGCATTTTTTTTTTCATTTTACTCCAGAGATTCTTATGACTCAGTAATTTATTTGGCATGCTAATTCTTAAAGGAAAAAAAAGATTCCCAGTAGTATTTACCTCCTGAGTGCTATCTTAAAGTCACAAGTGTTTCTCTTCTACTCTACCATCCTGCACAATGACCATCCTTGAAGTTTTTCTCTTTCACCTTTGTTTACAAAAACTTAAAAGTTAAGAAACAAATGACAGAGCTATAATATTAGTAAATTTAAATTTTCATTATCAATAACACTAACATGTTCTTTGATGGATGTGTTCTATTAAATATTGGAAAGAATTCCCAGTTACCATTTAATAGCTACTGGTGCCAAAATTGAACACAATATAACACATCATATATGACTAGTTCTAAGTATGTCATTTGAATACTATTCACAACATAAGTTCAAATTTTTCTATTGTGGGAGAATAAAGACGTAATTAAGTATTATTTTATTTGTCACTCAAAAATTCATAGGAAAGAAAGAATAAGGAGAATATCCTTTTGGTTTCAATAAAGAAAGGTAAAGTTTCTCAAAATTCTTCATACATGTTCAACGTTTATATAACATTTTGAACATGGAACAAGACAAGAAATATCAACTGTTTTATGGATATATGTGTAAGCATATGATATATTTACATTTTAAAGGAAAACTATAAAAGTTTTATATGCACTAAAACAGTAAGATAACCTTAGAATTTTACCAAACATCATTTGTGTTTATTATTTCAATTTAAAATATTATAAATTTAAATTTATGTAATGTTGGTTATCGTTTCACAGCAGAAAATATTATTTATAGGTTAATAAATCTATGTAAAAAGATAAATTGGAGCTTGGGGTTCTAAAATACAATTATTGCTAAAATAATTATCAGAAACTACACAATAGATCATCATTCTTCCTCCAGGCTGGCACAGTATGGAGGACAAATGTTTAATTTAGAGACAAAGGAATATACCCAAGAAGTGTAAGGAATCAATTTAAATTCAGTAATTATATGTATTTAATATAATGGCAGCATTTTAAGGTTGTAATTTATTTAGTGGTTTAAAAATTGTTTTCAAAAAAATTAGCAGTTACATAATGTTTACCTATCCAAAGTAAATAGTACTGAAGTACTATTAATAAAAAAAGATAAAATAGAAAATTTTAATTGGCGTACATACATAGATTTTTCACACAGTTATACCTTTTTTCCCGGCCAATTTTGTTATTTTTCCTGATGTTAAAGCATTTTTCTATTTATTCATGACCACTTTACATTATTTCATTCTGAAAAATCTGTACCTCTATAACAGCCTGTACTACTTTTCTCATAGATGCTTGTAATAGTGAAAATTTAAATCATTATGGAAAGAGTCTTTGGAATAGAATATTTTACCCATTTTCAGTACAAATGCCTACTATGCTATACTGCCTGAAAATAATAAGAAAGAATAAATCATTTAAGCATCACCACTAATATAATAAACATAGTCTATATATAAAATTATGATAATGATAAAACATCTGAAATAAAATGATTAGCAAAATATACCATCAAGAGTGAATGTATAGAATTTGAAATAAGTGTGTCTAATTTAACTCAATTCATCCTTTTTTAGAAATATGTCTCAAATAATTGCTAGGATGGTAATGTTTTTTAAGAAAATTATGAGCTTTTGAAGATACATATTAGGCCAGGCTCAGTGGCTCATACCTGTAATGCTAGCACTCTGGGAGGTCAGGGTGGGAGGATTGCTTGAGGTCAGGAGTTTGAGAACAGCCTGAAGAAGAGGGAGACCCCATCTCTACAAAAATAGAAAAAACTAGCTGGGTGTGTTGGTACACACCTATAGTCCCAGCTACTTGGGAGGCTGAGGCAGGAGGATAATTTGAGGTTGCTGTGAGGTAGGCTGATGCCACAGCACTCTGGCCTGGGAGACAGAGCAAGACCTTGTCAAAAAAATATATATCATCCAAAGTCTATCAGTCTATTTTTATCAAAGCAGTTATCCAATTCTGTTTACTTCAATTAAATATATTAATTAAATATGTATCTTCCATTTAATCTTGAATTAAGAAGATGTGAAATGAAATCTGATTGTGAGTTAAATTATATCATATCTGTTTTTTACTTTGAAAAGATGTGGTACAATGAACACTATTTGAGTGACAGGCATACTTTTAACTCTCACTCAAGCATTACAAAAGCAATCTATATAAACAAAAACATTTGTAGCCCCATAATAATTTGAAATAAAAAAAAAGAAAAATTATCTAGTAAATTCTTTGCTTCTTGTCTGCTTTCACAGATTGTTTCAAGACCTCACTAAATATCATCTGCTTACGTACAACCTACATGAACACTCTCAGGTTCTCCACAAGTGTTGGTGGGTATATGTCTGTGCTGAAAATAGCACTGACAGTAGCTCTTACGTCCTTCACTTGGAAATCAGTCCATGGTAAACTAGTGATATTAGTAGTTATTCTTAACCATTTGCAGATAGATCTTCCTGAAGCCACTTTCCCAGGATACTTTCAAAACAGTTGATTTTGCCTGGGCACGGTGGCTCATGCCTGTAATCCTAGCACTCTGGCAGGTCGAGGCGGGTGGTTCGTTTGAGCTCAGGAGTTCGAGACCAGCCTGGGCAAGAGCAAGACCCCATCTCTACTGAAAAAATAGAAAGAAATTATATGGACAATTAAAAATATATAGAGAAAAAATTAGCCAGGCATGGTGGCACATGGCTATAGTCCCAGCTACTCGGGAGGCTGAGGCAGTAGGATTGCTTGAGCCCAGGAGTTTGAGGTTGCTGTGAGCAAGGCTGATGCCACGGCACTCTAGCCTGGGCAACAGAGTGAGACTCTGTCTCAAAAAAAAAAAAAAAAAACATTAATTTTCATTTGTAGAAGCTTTTGTTTGGGGTTGAAAATGATTTTTTCAATCTTTAGGCATCGATATTTGGGGCACCTCAAACTATTGGTTCTCCCATGGAATATCCAAAGTATCCCCAGCTTATAAGACCTAATTTTGAGGACCCCAGACATAAATGCTAACCTGGTAATTACTCTATCCTCTTCTCCAAAAAGATTTCCTGGAAGACTATATAGGATTGCCCTAACTTGAGTCAAAAATGTAAAATTTGTTCAGAAAGCTTTCCAGAAAGCTTACTTGGTTCCTTTCTTCCATGGTTTTCTTTCATAGAAAAGATTTTCCTCATCTTTTTTGAAAAACATCATAGTGTATCCACATATTTAGTTTCACCAATACTAATTAGAACAGCATTATTAGCAGAATTCCCAGTTTAGAAATATGAATTTCTCCTGGAGGAAATTGATATTTCCAAGTTCATGTGGCAAACCAGTGATCCAGCTTCCATCAGAACCCATGTTTGCAGGTCAGTTACCCAGAACCCATCATGCTATGCCATACAACTGTTCCTGAAGTGTCTCCTTTTATATAATCACAACAGGGAAAACAAATCTTATGAAAGTACTCATCTCTGGACCAGAAATATCTGCAATGATAAAAGCCCCTCACTTTCTAACCACAGTGGGCATGAGATTTATGAGATTCACCGGGAAAGGAGTTGCACTTAAGAATATTGCAATCCCCTGTCGGCACTAAAAAATTAATGATACAAAAAACCGTCTGAGAGACGAAAAGTAATGGAAAAACTTCATTGTTCAATAATAACTCTGGTATTTAGTATTTCAAGATGGGAAAGATTGTTTCCAATGTATCATTCTGCTAAAATGAAGGAGTGCTTTTTAAAAACAGAACTTGAGGTGTTTCTTAACAAGAAATTGAAAAAAGATCTCAATATTTTTAAGCAGTGGAAACGACAGCAGCCAATATTTCCTCAAAATGATATGCTGTGAGATATATTAAAAGCAGCAGCTTTCTATAATTATGGTAGTCAAAAAGGCTAATTATTTAATGTATGTGTGGCTCTTTTAAGAGATTTGGAAAAAATAGAATTCAAATTAATGCCTAATTTCCTTAAATCATAAGGTTTCTTAGTAATGTTAAAAATAGTGTTGCATAGATTTTGAAAAATGGTACCATGCTATTAAATGTCTCATTTATGTTTCAAACACAGTTCTTAGAAATAGAAACTGATTTACTGAGAGCTTCTGAGTTAAGAAACTAAGGATTAAGAAAATAAAAGTTCTCTCAAAAGCTTAACAAATTGCAAAATATTTTTTCCAATATCAGAGTGAAAGATATATTTTCTGTGAACAAGAGGTCTACCAAAAAGCAAAGAAAGTAAACATCTTGCATGGACTCTGAGATACAACTAATTGTATGATACCTATTCACCATGAGAGATAAGATGTGGACAATATATTTTCCATAAGTACCAATGAACAGGCTCATACAAATATAATTTGTCAACATACAATAAAAATAAATTTAAAAATTCTTCCAAACTAATGTGTTGTCTAGCCTTCCTTATGTTTCCACGTTATCATCCAGTTTTATACAATAATATGTGTACATATATATAGTTTGGCTTGGTTTCAAATGGAAATTGAGTCACATTAATCTGTTTTTCTATGATTTACATATGCCTTCTGATTCATGAAGATTTAACTCAGTCTTTTAATGAGTTGAATAGCATTCCATAATGAGGACATACTTAATTGCATTCAATTATTTTTCCATTGCTAGTTATTTATAATATATTTTGCCATTTAGTTTATTGATATGATTAACATCCTTGTTCATATATGTCTGTGCCTACGTTCTCCAGAAATCAGAGCCTAAGACAAATGGTTAAATGTAAGGATTTTACTAAGACTTACCATTCAAAGAGTGTGAGTGAGACAGAAGAATAAAGCAGAAAGAACTGAGGAGCCAAGTCAAAAATAAGCTATTGAGTTAGTCACTGCTTGGGTATCTACTTGCTCAATCCCTGAGACATTTGAGGAACTGCATGATTTTCTGTCCAGGGAAGAAAGGAGAAACCATTTAACCATCAGCTCCTCTTCCTTATTCATCAAAGGTTTTCTTCACAGGGCATTAAGTCCCCCAAATATCTGAGTTGCACATGCCTGCGTTCTGAACTATGGCATCAACTGTAAATTTCTGGAGGAGCAAGCCAGAAGAGTGCAAAAACAGGGCTGAAGTGAGACCATAGTAAGGTCAGGTTAATAATTGTGTGATCCTGGTAAAAATTCACATGAAACAGATTGCCACAGAAGTGAAAAAAATAATGAGTTATGCAAATATAATCTGCAATGTCCATAAGAGATGCTCATAAGTCCACCTTTTGCACCATTCAGAACTTCTCATGTAATTCCAGAGTCTCTTTCAGAAAGATAGCTAGCCACAGTCTCTAAGATTTAGTATGTTATGGCTATTGAAATAAACTATTACACAATTCTTTTGGCTTCAGAAGTACCAGGGGCACTTCTGCATGAAATTCAGAAATGAAATTTAAAAATTCACTTCTCTACTTCTTATTCTAGGTTTCCTTCATCCTCAGTCAGTACTTCCGCTAGTTTGAGGCCTTTGTTGCCATGCCTTGGCAGGCTGTGTTTACTGGCCCAGTCATCATTATCACTTGGTATCCTATGCTTCCGTACATACTCTTTCCTGGTTCCAACGTGTAAAAGCAATGTGAGCTCCTCCTGATGATCTGAGTGGGTTACTCTCTCCTCACCACGTGGTATTTTTTTCCTTTTGGTCCACAGGCATGAGTAACCCAAATGACCAAGTGGCAATTGCAGCTTCAAGTTTAGTAAAAGATCCTCTGTTTGTTCTCACGAGAGTGTAATAGTCCTGGGAACCAAGACCTTTAATCCAGAAGACCCTAAGTTTGGAAGTGGGGCAGGAGCACTGTTACAAGTGGATCTATGAGAGTAACCAATCCTTTGTTCCTGGACCTGTGTGTTCTGTCTGTTAAGAACACAGCACTATATATTGGGTGTCCATTCAGTGCCTCCACTGCATCATAACTGGGTATTCCGTCATTCTATTAGGATTCAGCTAGACGTTTCTGTGTGATAAAATACATGTTAAGACAATGAATCTTGTGGTCTTCTGCTCTCATTTCCACTGTACCCTCTCCCAAAATGGGCCCATTTATCTTAGACAATATCGTAGGGAGTGTCACGCTCATAGATCAAGCATTCTATAAATGGAATAGTAGAAGCATTGTAACTGGGGAAGGCACACCCATGTTTGTAATAGCTGATCTGCCAGTGAGGAAGAATTACTAGCTTCACCAGGACAGAAATGTAATATAAACACCCTCCCCACCAATGTACTGAGTGATCTCCTTAAGAAATTGTGTCAAAGTGAGTGCTCAGTGTCACTCTCCTTGATAGGTAGTCAGTTAGGATTTTCATTAAATAACTCAGACTTGGTGAAAAGCCCATGATGTTGGGTTCGTATATGGTATCCATATTCACCATCATGGCAACTCTGTTCATGAGCTCATTGTGGGAACAATGATGTAAGGAAGGGGATCCTTGCTGAAATTCAAGGGCCAAGTCATATTGTTTACTTAGTCATAGAGCGTTCTCTACAGTAGACATCCTATGGAGGGACATTAAAAGATAAGCATTAATTAACATAGTATCACTGAATAAAATTGAGTAGTACAGGAGAAAGAAGAGAGGTAAAGAGGTAACAGATTTCCTTTCGCTCAGAATAGGAAATCAATAGACAGGGTCTAAAACGGAGAGACCAAATAAACTATATATGTAGCAGTATAAATGTAACTTCTAGAATAATAATGTGAACCTTATTAAAAATTAGAACTGCATCATCGTACAAAACAAATACATATAATTTAAAAATTTAGAAAAAAGTGAAAGCAAAATTTACATATTTATTGATTGTATCAATAATGCAGATAAGAATGTCTCTCCTAGTAAAATTTTTTCTGGATTGGCTCTCAAAGCAAAAACCAATCCTATGCTATGGATATATACCTAAGGAAGTTGACTCTGAAACATTAAAATAAATAGATGAGCAAAAATCCAAAGGCAAATGTAAACAAAAGAAAAGTAGAATTTTCTGTTATCAGATACACTGGATTTTGGGGCAAAAACATAGAATGAAAAAAGCTGTTATTTATTATAATTCATAATGCTTGTAACAGTTTTGCATATATATTTGCATCAAATAACATGAAACTTTTAAAGAACAAATTCTCAATGCTAATTAAAATATTCAAAAACATATAAAAAGAAAGGAAACTTACAAATGCTTTCTATGAAATGAATATAATAGTTGATAAAAAAATCTTTTTAACTGTTGGAAGAAAATTATTACTTTGATGATTTCACTACAAATAAATTTATCTTATAGTAGTACTTTCAATATATTGATAAAGGTGACTGACATTTTGTTGAGAAGGATTCTGAGGGTGCATCTGAGCACAGCTAATGTCTTTGTCAAATAACATTTTAATTTCCTAATATTCGTTAGGAAAAAAGTAAGAAGTCATTGGTCAGATAATTATAATTCCTTACTTATGAAAAACGAATACTGTTGAAGTTAAGGGTAATTGAATTTTATTTTACATATATGTATGTGTCCATGTGTCCATGTATGTGTCTATACATCTATAGATATATAGATGCATACAAAGAGAAAGGAGGAAAGACAGAAAGAGAGAGAGAGAGAGAGATTCAAAGTATGTTTCCCTAGAAAGATGTTACCAAACTTTAGTCATGAATTAGGAAGTTATGTGAATAAGAAAGTCATATGCAGTATATTTAGCAAAACTAAAAATTCGAGAGTCAACCTAGATTTATATAAATACTCTTACAAAGATGAGTCCCTGTCCAAACAAAGAATTTTTTTTTGTAAGTCTGATTTTTATTTATTATTTTAAAATTAATTTGTTAATTTTTTTTTTATTTTAGGATATTACAGGGGTACAAGTGTTTTGGTTACATGTATTGCTTTTGTACAGCTGGAGTCAAAGTATAAGTATGCCATCACCCAGATAGTGTACATTGTACCTGTTAGGTGTGATTTCACACATCCCATCCTCCCCCGCTCAACTGCTTGATTTCTGTTGAGTTTTACTTCCATATTTGCTCACTACTGCTGATTAGTTAGTTCCAATTTAATAGTGAGTACATGAGGTTTTTGTTTTTCCATTCTTGTGATACTTCACTTGGGAGAATGGTCTCCAATTCCATCCAGGTTGTTACAAAAGCTATTAATCCATCAATTTTTCCTACGGCTGAGTAGTACTCCATGGTATACATATATTAATGCCATGTTTTATTAATCCACTCATGAATTGATGAGCACTTGGGTTGTTTCCATGTCTTTGTGATCATGAATTATGCTGCAATAAACATTCTAGTGCAAGTGTCTTTTTGATAAAATGACTTTTTTTCCTTTGGGTAAATACCCAGTAGTGGGATTGCTGGATCAAATGGTAGGTCTACTTTTAGTTCTTTGAAGAATTGCCATACTGTTTTCCACAGAGGTTGTACTAATTTGCAGGCCTACTAACAGTGTATAAGCATTCCTTTCTGCATCCACTCCAGCATCTATTGTGTTTGAACTTTTTAATAATGGCCGTTCTGAAAGAGATAAGGTGGCATCTCATTATGGTTTTAATATGCATTTCCCTGTCCATTAGTGATGGTGAGCATTTTTTCATATTTGTTGGCCATTTTTTCTTTTGTTTTGAAAAATGTCTTTTCATATACTTTGCCCGCTTTTTAATGTAGGTTTTCATTTTTTTCTTGCTGATTTGTTTGAGTTCCTTATAGATTCTGAATATTAGTCCTTTGTCAGATGTATAGTTTGTGAATATTTTCTCCTATTTGCTCTGTTGATTATTTGTTTTACCGTACAGAAGCTTTTTAGTTTAGTTAAGTTCCATTTATAGAATCAACAGAGAAACATTGAATCTGACAAAGTCATCATTTCAATAAGAGGATCTCATAATATTTTGTATATCATTATAGGTCATAAAAATCCTATTTAGTACTTTAAAAAAATCCATGTAAACACCTATTATTAATTTACCCTTCCTCCTATGAATAGATATATAAAATTAATTCAAAATTACTTTTATGTGGCCATTCCTCACTTCCTATTGAACCTAGATTCCTTGGTTCACCTTTCCCTATACAATTATCTCTTAATTTTCTTTTACTATTATCCAACTGACAACCAGAATTTCACCTTCCCTATCTGATTTTGCCTGTATAATTAAGTGATTGAGTAGTCCATGCTGAACTGCTCCTGCTTCATCACGTTTTCATTAAAGAAACATTTCCTGATTGCCAATTGTACTAAGGAAAGTGGGAAAGGCATTTAAAAAAAAAACTGCCTACAGTGATATTGGGAAGAGAAATATACATCAGTGAAACACTAGAGACCAATTAAAAAGCAACAAATCAGTAAGCCCATGATTATGTGGTATAATCAATATGCACGTGGACCAGGAGAATGAAAAATTAGGGAAAATAAGTCTGAGATGTAATTAGGTCTAATTACATTCTCCAATAATGAGCCTGATCTTCCAGTGGTAATTTTACATTTATTGTTTGAGGTCATAAGAATATGGTTAACCCATTATTCATTCCATGCTGTAAGGACAACCCTGCAAAGGATTACCTTATTTAATAGAGGGTTTTTGTAGTATTATTTCTGTCCCTGTGGCTAGGAACTGAAATAATTTTGAGTTTTGAGTAAATGCTTTGTATGTCTATGTTATACATTTGTAAAGGTTAAAGTAGCAATCATGTTAACACGAGATCATTCTGAGCATTATAGATGGAAGAAAAATAGTTCATTCATATATTGCCATTTTAACTTTGAGCTAGGACAACACAGAGTCAAATTTATTTTCCTCACTAAGTACAAATTGTAACGGGATCTAAAGCTCATTATCATCTAGGAAAATGACATTTAAAAATTATCATTACCTTCAGAACCTTCTCATTTTTATCAAATAGGTAATATATTTAGGATAGAATAAAGATGAAAGAGTTTAAAGTAAAACTAAAATTTCTAGTCTTGCCATCTCCTTTGAAAAGTAGAATTTCATGTGAATCTGACTAACCAGAATGAGCCAATACTAGCATGTAGTGACATTCCGTATATGAAAACATGTACAAATTACAAATTTACCTTTAAAGTATATGAATTAAAAGTACCTGAACTTGCTTGATTAATGAGAAAGCATATTTAGTGTTTTTTTTCCTTTGAATTTTCCCAAATATTTCTCAAAAAAATAGTGTATGATTTTATACTTTAATTAACAATGTCTGAGGGACCGTTTCTTCTCATTTTCACCAAATCTGATTATATTTTAAAATTTTGCTTAGGTGAATAATAATACCTCATTGCTATTTTATTTTGCACTATTTAATTATAATAAGATTCAGCATCTTTTCAAGTTTTTTTGTTCATTTGTATTTTGCTTTTGTTCTGCCTATTTGTATATTGAGTTCTCAATCCTTATCTTGTGGATTTATGTGTTCTTTGCACATTAATGAATTTAGCCAGTTAGCTTTCATATTTTATTCAGCTTCCTGCTTGTATTTGACTTTTTTGTAATTATTTAGAAAACTTTAATTATATATACTTAAATATAGAAGGTAGAAACTTATTTTTAGAAATAGCTTATTTTCCCTTAGTTATTAGAAACATGTCCTCTATTAATGTACACTGTATTATGTCAAAGATAACAAACGGTTGTTCAATAAATAAATAATTATTTACATTTACATTTTAAATATTAAAAATAGCCACAAAATTATGTTTGTTGGTACATTGAAGTTATAGAAGGCCAGACCAAATTTACATATATGAAAGAAATCTGCCAATTACTGAATTTTGAGAATTAGTGAGCAAGCCAGCAAAAATGATTAAAAATGACAACCATATCACAAAATATACCCTGTTCATTTATCTTGACAAATATATTTCAATACCAATTCTTTGATAAAGCTTCAGTGTAGAGCAGTAAATTTCTTCTAACATTTTGTGAAAATAGTTTGGTGTGAATGATAATGAGGTCTCACTCCACTTCTTGGCTAATGATTTGCTGCTGAGAAATGGAGGAAGACAGCTAGATATGCAATGAGAATTATGAGGTTTGCAAGCTATGGAAATGACACTTAACAGGTTTCACTTAATGGGGGAACTATTTTATCTTTTTGGAATAGGATGCAATTTCATGACTGTCTGTAATCTTAAAAGCCTGTGGTGAAGTAATTGTCACTGTAACTGAAAATGAAATATTAATGAATGAAACACATTTAGTTGCAATAGCTAAATATATCTATGACTGCAGAGAAAAAGTAACTCCACAGACAATTTATCTGTATTCACAGGGCTATGTTATAAGGTTTTATATTCAATACCTATTTTTAGTTTTTCTATGAAAGAAAACTTTGTCTTTTTATTTTCATCTATCTGATATAGAAGGGCTTGCATGAATTTTGGTATGTTAACAGGAATTCATAAAAAATAATTTTTAAAAAATTGAATTTTGATCTATATTAGACTTTTAGGAAAAGTATTTTGTAAGGTACCCCCATGATGGGCATTACAACATGATTATGCACATGATTTTTAAAAAAGATAGGTTAGTCATAAAGAATTTTTGATGAGAGCAAATTAGGATGGGACTAACAACAAACAGATTGACTAATGGTTCATTGTACCAGCAAATTACATGCTCTGGGAGTTGTAAGTTTCATCTGTCTCTTGCCTGCCATTACACATATATTTAAATTACCTCAATTTTTTTCTTAATGGAAAACAGGGGTTATCTAGGAATAAAACTTTCTTCAAATTTCCTTTTTTTTATTTTTCTAATACAAATATTTTGGATTTCATCTTTTGAGTCAATGGTACATGGATTCTTCTATTAATCTTTCCCCTTTCTCTTCCCTTCTCTCTTCTTATCACCTCTTCTCTTTTTCTTTCTCTGTACTCTGCCCTGATCTACTCCTCTTTTCTTTCTATTTAGTATTTTTAGAAAACAATGCACTGAATCCTTGAAAGATGGTAGGAGCCAAGAATTCAAAGATACATGCCTCAAAGATGGATGAATTGAATACATGATCCCTGTCCATAATCCACAAGGGTTCACTGTCTAGAGGAATAACATTACATTCAGATTTGCATGTACAGTCTTAGTTTATTCCAGTTTTTCAATATAACTAGAATAGTACTTTGATTCTCAAAAGTGCCCCAGCAGAAGGACAAATGGTCTGCCCACCGTGGATATTGGACACATGGTGCCCAGGGCCTTGCTTTTAGCAGGTGTAATTTCAACCAGTGCTTTTATTTCTCTTATATCACTTCAACATCATAGATTTTATCCACAACTTACTTCAAACAAGAGAATTCAGAGATATTAAAATTTCATCAATAGATGGGAAATTCCCAACTCAATAAGAATTAATTTAAGAATTTGTCTTTAAAGTAATCCCTGAATATAAAAATGTTTTTTCTCATGTGGACTGTTGAGAATTAAATAGGTTTAATTCAGAAAAAAAATCAATGAATGATAGAATTAAAAACATTTATTCCACTATTAGAGTTTTAGTAGTTGTTTTCTAATTTTCTT